>NW_027185720.1:9215803-9217474 GCF_028583685.1 Petaurus breviceps papuanus | reverse complement strand
GCGGGGGATGGCGGCGGAGGGAAGGAGGAGGAGGAGACAGAAAAGGCGGCAGCTTGCTGCCGCAGCAGCCTCAGTTCTAGGGGCTGAAAAATCCCTTTGTTGTCTGAGTGTGACAGTTTGGGCATGATGCCAGGCTCTTTGGGATCAAGGAAGCTGGAGGATGGCTCTGGGGGCTTTCTCTTCCAGAGTGGGGGAGATTTCGGCTCCTGTTCCTCAGGTCTGCCTGGCCTTTTCACGAGGCATCCAGCACTCTGGATCATTGTCTCTGCCTTGAGGGAGAATTACTGCTGCTTGGCTGGGGCCCAGCTTTCTGAGATGTGCCACTAAGAAGCTTTGGAGGGGGAGAACGTGGGTGGCGATACAGCCCAGTGCGCAGGCAACCATCCTCCAGGCAAGCCTCTGGCCTGGCTGTTTCCTGGCAGCCTGGCTTTGGGGCTCTGGACTCGAAAGATCTGAGCCTGAATCCCACCTCTGACGCTCACTGGCTGTATGACCCCAGGGAAGTTGCTACCCTCTCTGAGCCTCAGTTTCCTCATTTGTAAAAGATCCCAGTAGTACAAGCATCAGAAAGATAGAAAAGAGTAATGGATGGAAAATGAGTCTGAGAGCTCTGCCTGTGTGACCCTGGGCTGGGCCTCTATTTCTTCCTTGTTAGCTTGAGGGAGGAGGGCAGATAATGGAGAGACAACCAGCCTTCAAGCCAAGAAGACCTGAGTTCAAATCCCAGCACAGATACTTAATAATTATAACCCTGAGCACCTCTCTGGTCTCTTCACCATTCTTCAGCCTCAGTCCCCTCACGTATAAAATGGGGATGATAATGTCCCATATCTCCCAGGGTTGTCCTGAAGATTGAATGAGATCACATATATACAGTTTTTCAAACCCTCAAGTGATGTAGCTATTGTCCTATGATCCTGTGCCTGTTTTTCGGAAATCTTAAATTATTATGAGTGCCAGTAATTGTTCATTTATTTCTATAATAAATGAATATTTAATAGGTACACTCTGAAGTATATAGCATAGTCCTGCAGTTCTAGTAGGATTCCTATTGCCAACCAAGGAGGAAACCAAGGTCCAGAGAGGTGCAGCAGCTTCCAAGGTCACACAGCTTAAGCTGAGTAACCTCGTTCTCCCAACCCTCCATTCCTTATATAGAACGGATGCCTATTGGCAGTCCCCCCACCTGTTCCTTCTCACCAGTGACATTTGAGGAGGCTCTCAACCCCAGGGTGTCTGTCTCTCCTTTGGCCTTTGAGGCTGCTCTTGGGAGATTTTCTGACTAAGCCCAGCCAGAACCAAAGGGCATTGCAGAGTCCTCTGGGAATTCCTGGCCCAGAGGCTCCATATTAATGAAAAAAACTCTGGGGACAGTGAAGGCCCCAGGAGGAAAAAGAAGGGGAGGGGAAAAGAATTGGAAGGAAAGGTAAGACCAAAATAAGACAAAGTAATGAACAGTGCATCTTGATATGGGGGAATGGAAGGTCGGGGAGAGGTGTCGAGGGCACAGGACTTGGAGCTAGAAGGAACCTCAAAAATTTAACAAATTTTCAAATTATCAAAAATTATCTTCTCTCTCTCCCTCTCCCTCTTCACCTCCTTCCCTCTTCTCTTTCTCCTGTCTTCTCTTCTCCTTTTTCCCCCATCTCCCTCTCTCCCTCTTTCTTCTCT
>NW_027185720.1:9204956-9215793 GCF_028583685.1 Petaurus breviceps papuanus | reverse complement strand
ATCTCTCTCCCCTTTTATTCCCCTCTCCTTATCTGCCTCCTTCCCTCCTCTCTACTTTTCTCCCGCTTTACCTCCTTCTTCTTTTTCACACTAGAGGTAGCTGAGCCCCAGAAAGTGAATTGGCACACATCTGGTCACCCAGCTAGTCAGTTGCAACACAGCTGGACTCGAGCCAAGATTTTTTGACTCTAGTCTCAGAGTTCTTTCCACTCCACTAACCTGCCACAGAAAACCTGGGAAATGTGGTTGATAACTTTGTCCAAAGAGAAGTGGGATTTGTTGCCCTTAGCATTAACTCTGGAATAGTGCCTACTCTGTGGCAGGCAACATGCTAAGTGCTCTTCAAATAGAATTCCTCGTTTTACAGCAAAGGCAACTGAAGTCCGGAGAAAGAAATGTCCTGCCCAAGACAATGATGCTGATGCTAGCAGCAGCTTGTAGACGGCACTTTACGGTTTGCTAAGAACTTTACAAATACTATCTCATTTGTGAGGTAGCTGCTATTATTATCCCATTTAACAGGTGAGAAAACTAAGGCAAATAGGTTAAGTGACTTGTCCAAGGTCGCACAGCTAGAAAGTGACTGAAGCCACATTTGATCTCAGGTTCAAATAAGTAGCTTAGGCTGAATTTGAATGCAGGTCCTCTGACTCTAGCTCAGATTCTCTCTCTAAATCTCTTTCTGCGATGTCTCTGATGCAAATATTATCATTTCCATTTTAGAACCTGAGCAGTAACCATTTGGTTTTTGTCCTTATGTTTCCCTATGCTTCACACAACATGTGGTTGCAGCATAGTGAAGAGAATGCTGGGCTTGGAATCAGGAAGATCTGAGTTCAAATCCAGTCTCAGACACTTACTAGCTAAGTGACCCTGAGTTCGTCATTTAACCTCTGTTTGCCTCAATTTCCTCATCTGTAAAATGGGGATAAAAACAGGGCCTACCTCCCTGGGTTGTCATGAGGATCAAATTATATACTAATTGTAAAGAGTTTAGCACCATGCCTAGCACATAGTAGGTGGTTGTATTAGCTATAAATGAAATGTTTAACAAATGCTGAATGAATGGGGGGAAAAACTTGAGGCTCAGGGTTGGTATTGCAAAGTGGAAAGATGTCTGGCTTTGGAATGTGTTCAAATTCCAGCCAAACATGTGTGATTCTGGACAAATCAGTCAGTCTGTGGCTCTTGGTTCCTCATCTATAAAATGAGAGGATTGGATTGGATTGGATTGGATTAGATTGGACGACCACTGAGGCTCCTAGCTCCCCTAGCCAATCAGTTCGTCAGGCAACCAGCAGGCATCTGGTAAGTGCTGACTGTGTCAGACACTCTGCTAAACACTAGGGATACCAAAAAGGGCAAAGAAACAGACACAACAAAATATCCCTACCTTCAAGGGGCTTATCATCTATGGATTTCAGTATATGGGAGCATACAAGATACACACTGATTAGACAAAGGCAGTCTAAAAGGAGAAAGCCTTAGGTTAATGGCCAAGCCCAAACTTGAACTCATGTCTCTTGACTCAGTTTCCCACTATGCTATCTCTCATGAGTACATGCAGTTAACACTTACTGAGCCAGACCCTACCTGGTGACCAATCCAGAATTGAGGGCAGTTTCTCCCCTCTAAAGTTTCTGGCCCCCCAGGCTCTAACTGTAAACTTTCTCAGTTACTCCCTAGGGTGCCCTTGGCAACTGTAGAAAGGTCCCAGTCAGTTATCAACCCTTTCTACGCTCTAGGAAGGTGACTGTGGGTAACAGCAGGTGGTAAGATGGGCAGGAAATACTCAACAGGACACATACTACCCATCTGTCTATTAGCTTCATTTCCTGTACTTAACGGACTCTGAGAATGTCCCTTTTATTTCTCTCCTTTTTCTCTCTGGTACACTCCACTTACACAATGACATCCTTTAATATAATAATTCGACCCCATATCCACCTCAAACGTAAACCCCCGAATATACATACCCAGGTTCGAGGTACATTTTGAGTCAGCTTCAGAATTCAGAAATTCAGAATCCACAACCACAGCTGACAAGGCCCTCAAGAATCTTTGACCAGGCAACAGAACATAGTGGATAGAACACCAGCTTTGGATTTTGAGTTCAAATTCTACCCCTCACTAGCTGTGACCCTGGGCAAGTCATGTAACTTCCCTCAGCCTGTTTTCTCACTTGTATAATGCGGTGATAATAATAGGAGCTATCTCACAGCGTTTCTAGAAGGACCAAATGAGATAAAATATCTGTAAAGTAGTTTACAAAATGTAAATTGCTATCTGAGTACTATCTATTATTACCACACGAAACCAGAAGATACATTAATTCAGAACAGAAGGCATCTAATTTTAAAAACACTAGGTAAATAACAAGGAAAATCCTTGCACACACCCCCATACACACATGAACACACTCTTCTGCAGATTTCCACAGCCCTGGTGGGAGAAGAAACCTACAGAAAGAGCCCACATAGCTTAGGAAAACATGTGGGAGAGGGAACACATGTGGCCCAGACAAATCATGCTTCAAGGTTTATGGCCCAACTGAAATCCTCCTCTGAAAGGATGGACACAGTCTGACACACATCCTAGATTTAGGGAGAGATTTGGGGATTTGGTAACCCTTCATATCCCAGACTAATGCACGACTATCCTCTAAGGCATTAGGTCAGAAGATTGTACACCACACAATCTAAGGCAGAAGACATGGTCATTATGAGTGGACAGAATGATAGGGTAGCCAAAGAAAGTAAGGGAATCATACTATTCCTGGAAAGGCATTTAGAAGAATGGAGGTTATGATAATGCAATCCTATGCTCAGGTCAGACTGCATGTATATCATGTGTAGACATCAAGTATACATTTTAGGAGACTTTGACAAGCTCGATCCTCCCCAGAGAAGAAGTGTGACCAGGGTCCACGAGGTCCCACTTAAAATAAAGCCAACACTACAGATGCCATGAGCTTTCTCGCTACAACAATCCTAATGATAAGCAGTCCATCCTTCAATGGGATTTAGCCATGGATGACTGAGATTAAGCTACATCCCTATAAGTCACTGGGAAGCTGCCAACCTCAGTTATAAAATAATGGATCCTCCTTAGAACTGTACAGAAGTATATAGAAATGAAGAAGGATGCTGACATGACCAGTACTAGCTTGAGCAGAGGAGTGGGGGAAGTATTAGAGATTAGGAATTCTTCAGTGTTTCACCAATTCTATTCACTGGAGATCTAGTGACTGATGTGAGAGAGTGGAGAGAATAGCAGACTTCGAATCAGAGAGCCAGAATTCACATTTAGGTTCTGAAATTTCCCTGTGTGACCAGTAACAAGTCAGTTCATCCCTCCTGGCCCCATTTTCCTCTTCCATAAGACGTGATCAACATAGTGACTATCTTTGATTCTAGAGGACTGATGATGGAGCATGCTTTATCCATCCTAACTGAGGGCTGGGGGATTTAGGGTACATAATGAGAGAAAAAAATTGAAAACAGTCAATGAGGGAATTTGTTATGCTTGACTATGCATATTTGTTTTTTCTCTTTTTTAATAGGTAGAGGTTGGAGGTGAGAGTAAATAGATTACTGTATATTAAAAAAATTAATTTAAAAAATGTGAGAGTTAGGCAAGATCATGTCTAAGACATAACCTAGCTATACATCTATTTCATAATCTCATATTTTCAGGCAATCAATCCCAGGTCTTTAATCAGCAAATGTTTGATTGATTTGACACACCACAAAAATTTAGACAGAAAGTCTTAAACAGACAGATCTTTAGAGTAGAGTAGGAGTAATTAATCAGATTTTTATAGCTTAAGGAAAAATTCTTAAGGTACACGCAACTCTCTCTGTCCCAGTCATGCCATTCAGTGAGCTATCTTCTTATCTGAAATTTGTTCTCCTGAGTGGTAATTTTAGTAAAGATAGATAGGAACAACTGGTTGGACTTTGGACCTTTGTAGAGGAAGTATGATGTAGTGGAATGATTGGTGGATTTGTTATTAGAGGACTCGGGTTCACATCCTACCTCTGACATATACGGGTAGGGTTTTTATGGGCAATTGATTCTAAGCCCTGGTTCTCTTATCTATAAAATGGGGGGAAGGAGAGGAGGGAGGGTGATATTATCTCCTGTATCACATACTTCTTGTAAGCTGATATATGATAAAAAAGCTGATATATGAAAAACTTTATAAACATTAATACACTATAGAAATTTTTGACCAACACAACTGTTGCTGTTCTTAATCATTCTGGAGACCATGCTCCCTTAGCTGTTGAGCTAGACATTAGTCTAGACCATTGTAACATGGCTTTCTGGTATACTACAGTCTCATGTGAACCACTAAGGTGGTTTCTTTGATTGTACCTGGATGTCAGGACACTGAGTCTGATCCTACCATCTGTCTGCAATACAAGACAGTTTTCAATTCTTTAAATTTTAATTTGGTTCCATTTGTTTTGACATCATCATCATTTTCTAATTCCATGTACTGCCTCCACCCAGCAAGCCATCTATTGTAACAAAAAGTAAAAAAGAAATAGAGGGGGGAATGGAACAGGCAACCCAGTAGCTGAGCTGACAGTACATGCATCATTTCTCATCCATATCCCCCCCACCATTACAAAAATGGGGGAAAGGTGCATTTACTCATCTCTTCTTCAAGGCCAAGTTGTGTCACCATAGTTACATAATGTGTGGGGTTGTTTTTTGTTCTTTCCATTTGTGCTATAATCATGTATATGTCCCTAGTTCTGCTTACTTCACATTACATCAGTTCATGTGAATCTTCCAGTGCTTCTCAGAATACTTCATATTTATCATTTATTATAGCATAGAAATGTCCCATGACTTTCATGTCCCACGTTTTGTTTAGCCAGTTTCCAACTGATGGGCATTAATTTGGTTTGCAGTTCTTTGTTACCACCAAAATGACTTATCTGTATGTCTTTGACCTCAGCCAGCTGTATTTAATGACACCCCCCCCCCCAAAGTGTGAGGCAATACAAGCAGCAGACTGCCTTAGAATCAGATCATCTCTTTAATGTTAATGTTCCGTACCTGCCCCCTGTCCCTGCTTCTCCCATTCTTAAGGGTTTCCCAGTGATGGTTTGTTCTGACCACTTTTCTTTCTCTGTACTCTAAACTCTAATGAATCTCTAAGATGTTATCTGTCTGCCTTAACCACGCACCTCTCCCTTTTCCTGGGTGGTTGTAAGAATCATAGGATCATAGATTTAAATGTGGAACGATCCTTAGAAATTTTCATAGACCCCTTTGGCAGTCCAACAAAACCTATAAACCCCTTTTCAGAAAGGTCTTTAAATACACAAAGTAAAATACATAAGTTATCAAAGGAGACTAATTTTATTGGCAATATAAAAATATTTTGTTGAAACCACATTTTATAGACTCCTAGTTTAAGAACGTCTGATGTAGTCTAACCCCTTCATTTTACAGATGAGGAAACTGAGGTCTGGAGATGTTAAGTGCCTTTCCCAAGACTGAATTTGAACCTCAGATAGCTCCTAATTTTTCGAGCATTTTATCGATAGTAAAGTACTGTTAAATGTCTGCTTTGATGACTAATCTTTTGTTACCTCTGTTCTTTTGTTTTCTGTTGATTTACCTGAACAGATTTGACTTAAGAATAGAGTATCCTTCACACATAGCAGATGAAGGACTGTTTCTATTGAAGGAACTGAGGGTCTTCCCTTGGAGAAGGGAAGGTTCAGAGGAGACATGAGAGCTCCATTAAAGTATTTGAAGACCTGTTTGTCATATGGAAGAGGGATTATCCTTGTTCTGCTGACCCCAGAAGTCAGAACTAAAACCATAGGCATGAGGGGGGAGTTACAAAGAGGGTGTTTTAAGCTTAATTATAAGGGAGTTTCCTAACAATAAAGATGTTCAAAAAACAAAAAGTAAAAAGAGAACTCAGTCTTGGCTAGGTCAGGCTGCTGCTCAGGAATCTTCCCTCCCACCGAAGACAATTATTCTATGGTCTTACTTGACCCTAGAGGGAGACAAGGTAGAAAGCTCCATGGGGTATATTGAAGGGAGCTTTCTAACACAATGGTCTAAACACACACTTTTTAGTGATGTGAAATTCCACATTGCACAGGAATTAAATCAAATGCACAGATACCAGATCATGGATTTCTGTTTTCTAGCTGTAAAATCTTGGTCAATACACTTCCTCCCTCTAGTCCCTGGTTCTCTCATTTTTAAAATAAAGAAGTTAGAGCCATCCCATACAACATGTCACATTTTGAACTCAAAATTCTATTCCAAACCTAAAATCTATGATCCTAAGATGGGTAAAACTGAACAAGTCTATATGAAAAAAAAATCTGGGGGTCTTAGTGAATTGTGTATGCTCAATATGTCAACATTGTGATGTGGCTTCCAGAAAAAAAATATTAATGTCATTTTAGTCTCTGTTAAGAGAGATGTATTCAAAACTGGATTGTTGATATTGCCACTGTGACAAAGAGTATTTAGACCAATTCCATGACCTATGTTTCAGAAAGGACAGTGACAACCTGGAGATTCTCCCAAAGGAGAATAAACGAGATTATAGACCATGTTGTCTATTGACCAACTGAAGAAACGGGATATTTGACTTAGAGAAGATTTGTAAATGGGGGGAATGAACAAGAGCTCTTTTGAAATACTTAAATGACTGTTGTGTAAAAGAGGGGTTAACATGTGCCCTGCTTGGTCCTAAAGGGTTAAACTAGAACTTATGAGTATAAGGTAAGGGAGACAGAATTTGGCTTGATAGAAGGGAAAACACAACTTCTGGACAAATTGTTGCCTAAAAGTAGACTTGACTGCCCTCGTGGATAGTGAACTCCTCATTATTGCAGAGGCCCCACAGCAGAATAGAATGATAACTGCCCAGTCACATAAATCAAGGATATTTATTCAGGGATTCATATTCAGGCTCGAGATGAACTAAGTAAATCTAATTCTTTGTGACCTTGGGGAAGTCACTTCATCTCCTTAGCACTCAACTGCCTTCTCTATAAATGAGAGGCTTGGACTAGATGGATTCTCCAAGCCCTTTCGGGCTGGCTCTAGGTCTAGGACCCTGTGATCCTATGACCTCTGAACTTCCCCCCATCTCTGAGATTCAGTGTTTCAAGGACCCAGAATCACAGCTGATCATTTTTTCCATTTGAGGGAATTCTTTTGAAGTCATTAGATGAGATTCCCTAAGGTCATCATAATCTCTTGTCAGCAGAGACCCCATTGCAGGTGTGATTTCCAGCTCCCCCTCAACATCAAGGGAGCGGCTGCACCAGTCCTAATGAGAGTCATCAATCATCCCAACTACAGCCCTAAGGCCTTGAAAATTAAAACCCATAAATCTGGGCCCCAGCTGCCAGGGAAACAGACCTTGGCTATTGCTTTGTAGCAATGATGTTAATGCTTTAACTAAACCACTGAAATCTGTGTTTGGGGGATTCTCCTAACTCCACTCAAATGGCAGAAGTGCAGCCTGGGAAGTTTTTGCAAATTAGCTTTCCCAAAATGGGCAAAGTCTTGCAAGGAACCAGCTGTGCTGTGTAGTGCTGGGGCTAGTCAGCTTTCCTTTCCTCTGGGATAGGATTTCCATTTTTCCATATTGGCTATATAAGAAAATAAAGTTAGCCTTTGAGTATTGGGCAAAGGGTGGTGAACAGTGAAGAGAAAGAAATTCTAATCCTGGCTCTTCTACTTTATAACTGTGTGACTTTAGGGAACTCACTTCCCCTCTCTGTTCATCAGTTTGTTGATCTGTAATACAGCACATGGCACCCCATAGGCATTTAATATATGGTTATTGGTTGATTGATTGATTGATTAAAATGATAAGTCCCAAGACCTTGGATAATCTCTCAAGTCTCTTCCTCCTCTAAAGTGGCTAAATTCTCTTTAACTGGATAATTCTCTGTCAAGAACACAGAAGGATGCATTCCTCTACTGGGAGGGAGATAAGACCTAGTGATCTCCAAGGTTCTGTCCAACTCTAATATTTGTATGGTGAATTTTAGCATACAAAGTTCTTTCTCATCCATTATTTCCATAGAATGTAAGCTCCTTGGGGGCAAGGACTGTCTGAATTTTGTATTTGTCTGTTCTTCACCTATCACAATGCCTGACAGAGAGTAGATTTCTACAGTACGTGCGCTGACTGATGGATCTCCAATGCCTAGTACAGTGCCTGGCACATAGGAGCTTCATAAATGTGTGTTGATTTATTTATTGATCTCCAATGCCTAGCACTGTGCCTGGCAATAACAGCTTCATAGACGTGCATTGAGTGATCGGTTGACCTTCAACGCCTAGCACGGAGTCCAATGTAGCATAGGTGCTTAATGAATGTATTTGTTGGTGGATTGCCCTTCAATGCCTAGTCCGGTGCCTGGCACATAGGAGTTTCATAAATGTATGTTCATTAATTTATTGATCTCCAATGCCTAGCACAGTGCCTGGCACATAGTGGGTGCTTAATGAACACTTGTGGAATTATTCCATTCAATCATCATAATGTACCTGGGAGGTTACATTTAACTGGAAAAGAAAAAAAAAAACTTGTGGGGATGAGTAGATGAGAGATCGCTTAGAGATCTCCAATGGTGGGGTATCCCTACTTCTTCAGACAACTCATTGCTTTTCTAGAAATGTCCTCATCCTCCCCATGCCCAGACTTGTACCTCATCAAGTCTTTTTCTTTCTTTGAGGTGCAACTCAGCCGCCATCTTATACATGAACCCTTTTGTGATGCTTCCCCCTGCTCTTGTCCTCCCTCCCAAACTACTATGTAAATAACTACTTTGGATATATTTGTATTTGCTCACTCTATCTGTATCCTATATATATATGCATTTTATATGTACTTGTCTCCCCGATTAGACTGTAAGCTCTTTGTGAGTAGGGATTGTGTAATTCTTTGTACTTGTATCCCCAGTGCCTAGCATAGCAAGCATTTAGTAATTGCTGCTTGTTTGATGATTGATTATGGTTGTCTTTACAGCACTTTGGGGGGATGTCATAATCTGCCATGTGCTGCAACTGGCTGAGGCCCACCATTGCCTTCCATGGTTCTCTTTTGTTTTAAATAAGTCTGTTGTATTTTTTAGCATCTTCATAACTTCCCTGAGTATCACTTCTTCCTCCCCCCCCCCGCACCAGCCCAGAGCCATCCCATACAACAAATAATGTTTATAGATTGAAAAAAGAGGGTGGGGAAATCAGTATAATTTTTAATACATCAACAAAGTCTTTAAAATATATACAATGTTTAATAATTGTGGACCTTCCACCTCTGCAAAGTCTTCGGAGGAAGAGTGTTTTCTTACATCTCTTCTGTGTCATGTTTATTCCTTATAGTTTTGTAGTATTAACTTTCAATATTTTGGTAGTGATTTCTATTTACATTGTTTTACATGTATATATACATACATACATATGCATTTGTATGTATGTATATATACATATATATTCTTGGCTCTATTTACATCACTAGATATCAGTTTTTGGAGATCTTTCCATGTTTCTCTGTATTCATCATATTTGTTATTTCTTACAGCTTAGTCATATTCCATCATATTGATATACTGATGTTTGTTTAACCATTCCACAATCAATGAACATCCATTTCTGATTCTTTGCTATTGCAAAAAAAAGGCTGCTCTAAGATTTTAGTGTATATGGAAACTTTCTTATCATAACTGACTTCCTTGGGATATAAGCCCCGTAATGGAGTCTCTGATTTAAAGGTTATAGACATTTTGGGCTTTTTATTGCCCTAATTCCAATTTGCTTTCCAAAATGTCACAGTTCCACCAAAAATGTATTAGTGTGCTGCTCTCATTCCACAATCACTTCAACATTTTTTGTCATCCTCATCAATTTTCAGAATATGAGGTAAAATCTCACAGTTGGTCTGATTCACATTTCTCTCATTAGTGATTTATAGCACTTTTTCATGTGGTTGTGAATACTTTGCAATTCTTTTGAAAAGTGGTTTTGTTTTGTTTTGTTTTTCCATATCCAGTGACCATTTATCTATTGAGGAATGGTTATTGGTCCTATGTAAATTTGTTATCTGTTTACACCTAAGATACCAAACCCTTATCAGATATATTTGATTCCAAGGTGTGTGTGTTTTTTTTTCCTATTTGACCTTTCTCTTTCTTATGCTGGAAACATTAATTTTGCCTGTGCAGAAGCTTTTCTATTTCCTATTCCCTAAATGCCCTAAAGGAAATTCAAGTAGGTCCATTTCCTTGCCTGTTGTTGAAATGAGGGCTCAGAGCAGCTGGCTCAGTAGTCATATAAAGGTATTTGAAAAGAACAACTGCACAGATATTAAGGGGACATGGTCACTGGCTTATCAAGGCTCAGCTTTGAATGTAAGGATCATCTGGGGTTTACCCATTCTGCTCATTTTCCAGATAGTTAGACTCCCAGCTAGAGAAACTTCTAAACTGGAGGAACTGGCATCATCTGAAAAGTAAGCATCCAGTTCTTATGAAAAAAGAACATTCACCTGCTTGCAAACTCTCTCATGCCTGCTCTGGTTCTCTCCCTCTCCTTCCCATTTGTCTCTTCACTGTCTTTTCCCTTTCTTCCTCAACCTTATCTCCCTCTACCTTTTTCTCTCTCCTTTTCTTTTCTTCCCACCTTTATCTCACTTTCCCCTTTATCTACTCTCCTCTCTCTCCTCCTCTTTTTCTCTTTTCACCCCTTTCTCTCTCTTCTCCCACCTCTCTCTCTCTCCCCACCTGTCTCTTCCTCCTCCCTCTCTTCCCACCCTCTTTCTCCCTCATTT
>NW_027185720.1:9184283-9204946 GCF_028583685.1 Petaurus breviceps papuanus | reverse complement strand
CTCTCTTCTCTCCCTCTCTCTTCCTCCTCCCTCTCTTCCCACCCTCTCTCTCCCTCATTTGTCTCTCTCCTCTTCTTTCTCTCCCTCCTCCCCTTCTGTCTTTTTCCCACCCTCTCTCCTTCCTCTTTCTCTCTTGCCCCCTTATCTCTCCTCTCCTCTCAATCTGACTTCACAGTTCAATGATCTGGGCAACCCTCTAAGACTCTCACTTGCAAGGCAGGCACAGCTGTGAAGTTCTCAATACCGATGGAACCACAGAGTCAGTAAAAACACAAATAACACCAACAACTCATTAATGGAGGACTTTAAGGTTTACAAAGTTCTTTCTTTCCAATGGACTTATAAGTTAGGTAATGCAATTATCATTACTCTCATGCCATAGATGGAGAAACCAAGACTCAGCGACGAATGATCGGTGATCATTATAATCAATAGTCATTTATACAGTGAGTGTTTTATATTATATTTTTTATTTTTATTTTATATATATATTATACTATATATTATATTTATATATAGTATAATATATAGTATATATAATATATACTATGTAGTATATATTATATATAATATGTAATATATAACATTTTATACTGTATATTATTTTATATATTATATATTCATATAGTGAGTGTTTTACATATGTTATCTCATCTGATCCTCACAACAAACTTAGGAGGTAAGTACTGTTATTATCCCTATTTTTCAAATGAGGAAACTGAGGCATACAGGGGTCAAGTGACTTGCCCAGGATCACCCAGTAAGTATCTGAGACTGGATTTGAACTCAGGCTTTCCTGGTTCAGGACTCTATCCATTGTGCCCCCAGCTGCCTCTAGCCCAGTTCTAGGATGGTATGAACTTGGGAAATTCTATTTGTAAGGAAGAGGTTATGGAAATAGCTGTGTATAGTAAAACAAACCAAAAAAAAAAAACTTCTGCAAGGATAGAGGGACAATTGGAGGCATTGATAGACAGTACAGTGTCATTGCTATCCTGCTGGATTGGAGTCTAGAAACCTTCCAGTTCCATCTCTGATGTTTGCAGACTTGGGAGCATGGATGAGCCATCCCATTTCTCTAAGCCTGTTTCCTCATCTGCAAAATGGAGATGATGGTGCCAATGCTTCCTTCTTCACATTGGGTATAAGGAAAAAGATCCATAGGTCTTAACTTGCTTTAGAGTATTAATAATAATCACAAAAATTACAAACTAGCTAGCATTTATATAGCATTTTAAGGTTTTCAAAGTACTTTACAAATACCTTACTTCATCCTCACCACAACCCTGTGAGATTATCCCCATTTTACAAATGAGGTTTAGAAAGGTCAAATGACTTACCCAGAGTCACACAGCTATTTAGAGTCTGGGGTAGGATTGAACTAGAGTCTTCCTAACTCCTGATCAAGCATTCTACCCACTGCACCCCATCACTGCCAAGAGAATCATGAATGTGACACTGGCAGAGATTGAGAGTCATTAAATCAAACCCAGTCTAACATTTTCCAGATAAAGAAACTGAGGCCCAGAGAGGTGAAGGGCCTCACCTAAGGTCACATAAGTATTAAGAAGCAATATCACTATTTGAACCCAGACCCTTTAACTCTAAATGCTGTCCCCTTTCCTTGAAAACAGCAATCATGCCTTGCCCCGGTTTTCTTTCCTCTCTAGGATAAATGTAACACACACACATTCACATATTCACACACTCTCACCCTCACACATACTCATACCCTCACACACACTGTCACACACACACACACACACACAAACTAACGCACACGCATACCCTCACACTCACACCCTCATACACACACACACTCTCACACTCACTCACAGTCATGAACACTCACTCATACACAGGCATAAACACACACTTGCACATCCAGATTCTTCAAATCCTGGGCCAAAGGTCTGTGGCTTCAATGCTGTCTTCTTTCCAGGAAGCTCTTAAATGTCTTTATTCCCATGGTAACTGCTGACATGCCTTGTGAACCTGCTTAGGGCCCTAACACCCAATTTCCTGGGAGTTTCAGATGACCTGTCGAAAGAGAGAGAAACGGATGGGTGGATGGTTAAAGATAAATACATGGTAGGTAGGTAGGTAGATAAACAGACAGACAGACATCATTTATTAAGCGCCTAACCATTTGCTAGACCCTTTACTACAAATACAAGCAAGACCTTGCCACAAGAAGGTTATATTATAATAGAGAAGACAGCCCATAAAGGGGAGTTGGAAGACAAGGGGACAGTACTCATTGAGGCAGGCAGAATTTGGAGATAACCAAGAAGTGTGAGGGAGAGGCCTGGATCTGGCAAGACAGGAGGAGAGCCCAGGGTGGTGGGTGGTTCCAAGGGCAGAGGCCAAGCTTCCTTTGCTTTTATCGCACAATTTTGAAAACCCCCAGGAGTCCTTTGTTGGACCCTTTATATGTTGGGTTCTCCCAGTAGAATGGAAACCCCTTGAGGTCAGGGACCGTCCTACTTGCTTGTATTTGTATCTCCAACAGTTAGCATTATTCCTAGCATGTAGTTAAATGCTTAATCAACTTTACCTAGCATAGTACATATCATAGAACATACACATATAACATGTGGACATATACATGCGTGTGTACACACATACATACCCATCTGTCTATATGACTTCCTGCTTTATTTATGGAATTTTCTCCTTCCCATTCTGTGTTCTCCCCTCTTGCATAGCTTAAAAAGGGAAAACAATTTCTTCCCTTCTTACATTTTGAAACTAATGCATTTTTTTTTCTTTTCATCCCCTCACACCCAGGGCCTGGTACATAGTAGGAAATTAATGAATGTTTGTTGGTTGTTTGGCAGCTGCTGAAGACCCTATGAAGGTTCATGGGATGGACACCAGCAAGCCCATGACTCATCCACAAACTTTACACCTGCTACATGTGGCATTTCCAATACTGTCTGCTGAAATCACTCCCATCATCCTCTGGGTCTAAGGGAAGAGGCAGGATTCTTAGCTGTAGACCTACAAGACCTATTAGCCAAGCACTCAGATCCATACATTATTCCCTAAAGACTTCTGGACTTGAGTCAGAAGACTTCAGTTGAAGGCCATGTAGCATCATGGGAATCATGTATGAAACCAGGGTTCAGATCCCAGCAGAGCCATAACCAAGGTGGGACAAATGGGACTTTGACCCAAGCAAGTGACTTTTTTTTTGGTCCCAACCTATGATTTCACTGGCTTGTGTAACCCCCTATACCAATGTAAAATAGCACATGCTCTCTGACTTGGTATGGTAAGAGTTGCCAAACTGTCCCCAGAGGCATTAAGAAAGCAGATGCTTTCCCGCATCTGGAGAGTGATGGAAGAGGGTTACGTATGCCAAGGTCTGTGAAGTCAGAACTAGGGACTACCTTTTTCCTTGCATCCCTAAGGGTTACGGATGATAGGTATGTAGATAGACAGACAGACAGACAGACATCATTTATTAAGCACCTAACCATTTGCTAGACATGATCAAAGGAGCATTCCAAATTTCAAATAACATTCCCAATTCTTAAAATCATTCTACTGCTTCTTCAAGGTAGTCTTCTACTCAATTAAGATTGAGAACTATTTTCTTTTAATTTCTGTATCAGTTTCTCCCTTTGGGGGAGAAAGAGAGAATGAGGCAGAGAGGTCCTTAAAAGAACTATAGTCAGGGGCTCAAACACCATTTACATAAGACCCTCTCTAGAGGAGGGTTAGGTATGCCAAGGTCTGTGAAGTCAGAACTAGGCACTACTTTTTTCCTTGTATCTCTAACAATGCCTTGTTCATGGTTGGTGCCTAATATAATACTTTTTGATTGATGTCTTTCTTCTAGGGACTTTTCTTCCACCACTCTGGGTACCTCCCACCTAACCAGAGGCTGAGGAGGAAGATCCAGGTACCTGGGGGGTAGGGAAGCATCGGGTTACTCTGTTCCCTATGAGCAAACTCCAGCCTGGCCCCCTCTAACTAGTGCCTCCCATGGGTGCCTAGGAGATTCAAATACAAATGAGGATTGGTTTCCTGCCTCTCAATCCACATTCAAAAATTCTTAATTACATTTGGAGCTTTGGTGCTCCTGGGGAAACATACTGTACCCAGAAAGCAGGTGAAAGGGTCTTGAATTTGGAGGAGAAGGACTTGGTTTCAAAATATGACACTTAGTCCCAGTGTCATCTTAAACAAGCCACTTAATTTGTCTAAGTCTCAGTTGCCTCATGAAATGAGGAGGGTGGACCAGCTGGTCCCCCAGGTTCTGGATCTATAATCCCCATGACTTCTGTCACTTTCATTAAGTCACTATACCTCTCTTTGGGTCTTAGTTTTCCCATCTGTAAAATGAAGAGGTTTCTATACATAAAAATGAACATTCGATGACCTCTAAAGCCCCTTACAACTCTAGAGCTCTAATCCATTTGACTTTGAGCAAGCCACTAAAGTCATTCTATGACTAGATTTCCACATCTGTAAAGTGAGAGGCTTGGCTTAGGTGGCCTCTGAGATCCCTTCCACTTCTACAGCTATGATCCTTATGATTGTTTTGACTTTGGATAAGACATTTCCTTTCCCTAGGCCTAAGTTTCCCCACCTATAAAATGAAGAAGTTGGACTATGAAGTTGGGCTTCTGAGGTCCCTTTGTTAAGGAAATAAGTCCCTAAGGCCAGATTTATCAAGAACAAACCTTTATGCTACAATATTGTTCAGAAGAGAGACCAAAGGTCAGAATTCAGAATGAACATTTCTCTCCCCAAAGACTAAGACTCCCAGAGAGGAATTTTTACGCATTTCAAGAGAAAAAAGATTATCCAGCAACACCTTTTAACAGTTTGCAGAGAAAACCAGATACAACCAAGAAAAGGGGGGCAGGGGAGCAGTTAATTCCCTTGATGCTGAGAAGCATAACCTGGCAGGAAAGCAAAGGAGCATTCCAAATTTCAAATAACATTCCCAATTCTTAAAATCATTCTACTGCTTCTTCAAGGTAGTCTTCTACTCAATTAAGATTGAGAACTATTTTTTTTTATTTCTGTATCAGTTTCTCCCTTTGGAGGAGAAAGAGAGAATGAGGCAGAGAGGTCCTTAAAAGAACTATAGTTAGGGGCTCAAACACCATTTACATAAGACCCTCTTTATTGATGGAGATTGATTGACTCAATGTTCCATGCCTTCATGAAGGGCAGAGTTGGAGAGATCTTGAAAAAGGAGAGATGTTGATCTTCTGACTTCCAGCTTCAAGAGAGAGAAGATGCTCCATTCCAGATTCTCTTCAAAGAGAGGTCCCTGAAAGGAAGAAAAGACTCTGGGAAGAAGCCAACAGGTAGAGAAACCTGCACCTTGATCATGTCTCCAGCTCCAATTTGCTAGAGACTTCCGGATATTTCACATTGGGTGAGAACTAGGACTCTTTCTTGGCTGAGCTGAGATATCTCACTCCCATTGGGAGAGTTCATTCACTCCGTGTTTGGTTGGTATATTATCATCTGTATGCCTTCTCTGATTTCTGTTTGACATCAGTTCAGATAAATGGGTTTATTTGCCATTTGTTATATATGGTCTTTGTACGAATGGCATTTGGTTGGGAAGAGAGTCAAGTCTTGGATAGATACCCTGGAGAGCTCCTTCCCTGTTAAGGGATACTAATCAGTAGTGCAGCTTGAACCTAACAATTATTTCCACCCTCCAGGGGTTGACAAACTACAGCCCACCCCCACCCCCTTTTTTGTACTTTTATGCTAAGAATTATTTTTAAATATAAAGAAAAACTTTATTTAGAAATATAAAAACCACTCTTAGAGCTGTACAAAAGAGGGGAGTGAAGTTTATCAACTCCTGTCCTAGAATAACAATATGGGGGGGGGGGGGGGGGGGGGGGGGGGGGGGCAGGTGGTATAATTTAGCCTGATACCCCATCTCTCTGAAGAGAATGGAGTGATCAGCTTTGGGGCCCCAAATTCATCCTTTCTTTCTGGCAGTAATCACATTCTCCTTCGAGGAAAGGTGGGCAGAGAAGATTCTAGGGATAATTATGCCTCTCTGTGAGCCTGGTCTCGATAGACCCATGTGGACACATGTAATCTGCATAGTCAACATACAAACGCATACACATCCTACACAATGAATAGGTGGGAGTGTTCAAATTCATTTTTCTCTTTATTGTGGGTATTTTAAAAAATATTTGCTACATCATAATTCTAGCCTCAGGTTTTAAGAGGATGGAAACATTTCATAGCAATAACTTTGTTTTTAGAGAGAATGAAGGCTTACAAAGTGTTCCATTAATATCCCTATTTTGCAGATGAGTTAACTTGGGCTGAGAAGTAATGGGACTTATTCAGAGACACACAGCTAACAAGTATGTAAGGCAGGTTTCAAACTTAGATCTTTCTGACCTAAAGTCAAGGGCTCTAAACCAAAGAGCAAGGAGATGGCAATTTGAAGAACTGATCTGTCAGGTGAGGAATTTCCACCAAGCTACATGGAGAATAGTAGAAAGGTGAACAATAGTATCCTTTGTCCCTTAACCCTTCACACAGCAGGCTTGGGGCTGTCTGGATTGTAATGGCACACTTCACTATAAAAGATTACCAATCTACCTGCTTTACTCAGGGGACTTTACTGATAGAGGAGGAGGAGGAACATGGTCAAAACAGCATTAAAAGCGGTCTATCAGATCTGTGCCTGAAAATCACAGACTGGCCTGTTATAGCTATAATGAGACTAAGTTATCTCACCTCTGTTTGATTTCAGGTAATTGTCATAAATACCTTTGGAATGGCCAGTTCATGCAGTGGAAGTCCACATCATTCAAAGGATATCATAGCCAAGCCCATGTTCTAACAGGTAAGAAGCTTTCCTTTTCAGAAGTAATTTATCACAATGAGGAAACTGAGTCAGGAAGCTCTTACCATTACCTTTGTAAAGTTCCTGAAATGGATATACATCTGGCTTGCTATAATATTTGGGGATACATAGACAGTAGTCCTTGTGGCAGCATTTTTCCTTTTAATGGTAGACTACTGGCTTAATGATATTTCGAGCAATTTTGTCTATATTCAGATAAATTATCAAGTTAAAGTTATGGTGCCAATAGGTTCCATGTCAGATAGCAAGTTTCACTGGTTACAGATGAAGGGAATGGGGTAGTTTAGTCATCTCTCAAATTTACAATCATACCAATAAGCTCCTAGTTAATGACAGTTATCATTAGTATTTATCCTGTCTGCCCATTAAGCTTTAAAAAAAAAGTCTTAGGACAGCTAGGTAGTGCAATGAATAGAGCACTGGCCCTGGAGTCAGCAGGACCTGAGTTCAAATACTTCTTCAGACACTTAACACTTACTAGCCTTGTGACCTTGAACAAGTCACTTAACCCCCATTGCCCTGCCTCTGCCCCCCACCCCAAAAGCAAAAAATTAAATTAAAAATCCTAAAAATCTTATTACTTTCCTTCCCTTATTTCTAATTAAATATTCTAATATAAAATATAATAATCCATCACTAGAAATTAATAAGATAATCAGATGCTAGGATTTTACACAGAAAGTAAATGCCTGATAGTTCACTCAAAGCCAGAGAGGCATTAGTTATATTTGATGCATAAGACTTTCTTACAAGAGCCCTTAGGGCAAAAAAAAACCCTTTTAAGCTGGGTTCTGTGGATCCAAAATTCAACAGTGATTGCTTAAGGTCTGAGGTCTCTGGTGAGATCCCTTCTTCAGCAGGCTGCAGGATTATCTCTCCCCTTGATGACTTGAAATGGATGAACATAAGCCTTGGAATAAAAACCTTTACACATGGAAACAATTGACCTACTTGCTGAGCACAACTAGGTGGTGCAATGGAGAGAGTACTAGACTTGGAGTCAGGAAAACCTGAGTTCAAATCTAGCCTCACCTAATAACTAGCTCTGTCACTCGAAGCAAGCCACTGAATCTCTACCTCAGTTTCCTCCTCTGTGAAATGTGGATAATATCTCCCAGGTTTGTCATGAGGACAGAATGAAATATTTGTTAAGTGTTTTGTAAACCTTAAAGCATCATAGAAATATTACCTATTAATATTGCTATTATTATTACATGAGGGTGTGAAGATGGTCATTAAATTGCTTCATTAAATTGCCCTATTTTTCAGTACTCTATAACAAGTAGATGGGGCAGCAAACCTGATGTTTGCCTATCACATCACATCATTTCTATAGATTCCATGATGACCAAAAGTTAAATAATTCAGCCCGTACTTCCATACTTTGTAAGCAAATCTCAAGTCGACCTTTTAACAAATTGTCAAATTGTCATAGAGATACTGTCCTCTTATTTGGCAGAGGACATAGGGAGCTGTGTATCTATGTAAGATAATTTCCTAACTGCTCTCATCTTGAGATTCTTGACCGGGGATCCACTGAACCCCAAGGGATCTGTGGATACATTTCGGGGGATCCTTGAACTTGAATGGGGAAAATGACATCTTTATGTCAGTATGATTGGTTTCCTTTGTAATTCTGTGTATTTTATGCTTTTAGGAACATGATTCTGGGAAGGGGTCCATAGACTTCACCAAGCTGACTGCCAGAGGGGGTCCTTAGCACAAAAGAGCTTGAGAACCCCTCTTCTGGTCTTGGGTTAGCATTCCCAGAGGCCTCTCATGTTCTGGGAAACATCTTCCTTCAGAGAGCTAACTGATTTGGTTTTATGATCCAAGGTTCAGAATTTCCATATCAAAATGCCAGAAGAAGAGTCAGTAAGACCACAGAGCAGGTGATAAGGTAAGTCATTTGTGGTTCACACCAATCTGGTGATTTAGTAGCGGGTTTGCAGTGTGAAACATTCATCCCAGTGGTTCACTAAAGGTCATGAGCAGATCCTTCTAGAATAGGTGAGACTTCTCTACTCTTTTTAGAGATGATAAACTGGACTGATCTAGTTAAAGCAAAGCAACACTCCCAAATGAGACAGATAATTCCCTTGAAGGCAAATCAGCAAAGTCTATTTGAATATTGGGGGGAATGACCAGGTAGCCTTGGAAGAAGACCAAGCCTTTCAGTTCAGGTTTCCCAGAATTCTACTGCAGACAATAGTGTGAAGCAGCTGCCAATAAAGGTAATAACAGCCCAACTATGAGGAAAATTATAAAGGAAGTAATTGTATGGAGGCAATCCATTGGCTTCCTCTCTCTTTTAAACTTTTTTTACAACAGGGGCAGTGTCCTGGAGCAGGAAATGGGAGGGAAAGGAAGAAGGATGACAGAGACACTCTGTGGTTACTCCTAAAAGGTGATTAGATTAGCCATCTCATCCAAAGCAAGGCCCTGAGACACAACACATGGCAACAGAATTTCAAGGAAGCACTAAAAAGCACTTATTCTGAGAGATTCTTCAGAGGACTGGCTCATTAATTATTAATTGCTAACATTTACATAGACTTCAAAGCATTTCACCTATCTCATTTGATCCTAATGTCAACCTTGTGAGGGAGATGCTTATTATTACACCGCTTTTGCAGATGGGGAAACTGAGAGTGAGAGAGATTAAATGACTTCCCAGGGTCACACACCTAGTAAGCAGCTGAGGCAGGATTTGAACTCAGGTCTTCCTCACTCCAAGTCCAGCATTCCTCTGTGCTGATTAGCTATCTCTAATTAACGCCAATGAATTTCTTCTGTGCTGAGGATATGTTGTTGCCTCTCAGAAATAACATGAGCTATATAAAGTAATTGCAGGGTTGTAATTAGGAATTAGATACATTATGTCCCAAACAGTCAAGATTATATTAGAGAAACAAAGACACAGCAGGGATATTAGAATGAAGCAATTCCAGATGAAGTCTTTCAGAATTAAAAATAGTGGCTTCATTTAATTTACAGAGCAAGTCCCTTCCCATTAAATTGAAACTGAGATTCTCAGAGAGAAAGAAGGCACACTCAGTCTTAGGGGACCATTTGCATAGTAACTGAATGAGAAAAAATACTAATGAGATTCTTCCTCATTACCCACTGCCTCAGCCAAATCAGAGGTCATAGGAACATTGTGGCAATCAAGACAGGATAGCAATGATGTTGTCATCTCAGCATCAATTAAAAAGAATTCCAGACTGGGCAGCAGGAATTCAGGGTTTGGAAATGGGTGTTGAGAGGGGAGAGATTGGGTCATTTGAGTGCCCCACTTTCCGTAATTGTCAGTATCTTGGATATTGGGATGACATATTCATATTTCCAATGGTTCACTTGTTTCTAATCATAATGGTATCAATTATTCTTTGGGAAAGGTGACTTTTAAAGACTAGCAGAATTCAAGAAGAGGATTTCCTCGTTCTGAATTTGTCCTACCTGAGCAACAGACTTTCAGTCACTTGCTTGCCATGGTGGTCTACTCTGACAATGATGTCACCAGTGGGTTTAGTTTCCCAGCACATAACTGCATTTTCTACTTCTTTGAGAAATAATCTTTTCCAGTCAATTGACCAATGTCTGTAACAGCATGGGCTTTTGAATGCATTTTCTGTCTCTGGAGAGACAGGATAATTCTAGAAATCTTCTAGCAGTCTGTTATAATTATCAGAAGGGCTTTCCTCGGGTTTTTATTTACAGGCTACAATTTGGTTCATGTCAGTGTATGGAGGGCAAATGCTAAGAATTGCTTCAAGAAGGCATTGGTGAGCATCTTGGAGCATTTGGTCATTCTGAATATTTGGACCAATTGGCAGATTGCACAAAACTGTCCGTTGCTCGTTGGACAGCAGACATGACAGTGGTTGGTTAACATCAGTCCAAGTTGATTGGTGGACTGAAAAAAATTTGCTCCAATTTATTTTTGCATATTTTCACATAATTTAGGGACAGAAAATGACCATAGCACATGGACCAAAGTAACACCATCTTTTTTAGAATTAGAATGTTGGTAGAAGGGGCAGCTAGCACTGGCCTGTAGCAGCAAGCACCCTGGAGTCCCTAGGGTGGCTGCTCACACAGGTTCTTAGATCTGCTTTGTTAAAGGAAAGCAACTCAAAATGGGTTAACAAGCTTACTTTAATCAGTCAGACATATATCTTTTACCTTGTTCAGGGGAAAAGGTCAGCACCCCGAACTTCAAAGTATACAGGCAGAATTATCAAGACAGAAACAGATCAAGTAGACAGATTTCCAAACTGTCCAACCATTACATCCATACCAAATCAACATCTAGGTTCTTCAAAGCCGGGGCGGGGGGGCCTGGACAACGGCTTCCCAGAATACAGATCAAATCACAGAACACTTCTCAAAGTGAGCCCCCAAAACAAAGCTACACATCAGGGCTTATATAGCCTTCTCCTGGCTCAGAGAATGTAACAACCTTATTGACTCACTGGCCAATAAAGAAGTATCTACTGAAAAACAAGCCTCCCACCCCAGGCTTCAGGTGCACTTTAGCCTAGGGGCAGGGAAGATCTTTAAATTTGCATTTCCATTACATGGCCCTGGAGTCAGGAGGACCTGAGTTCAAATCCAGCCTCAGACACTTAAAACTTACTGGCAGTGTGACCTTGGGCAAGTCACTTAACCCCAATTGCCCTCCCTTTCCCCATTCAAAAAGAAAAAAAAGAATGTTGGTAGAGAGGCATTTAAATGTTGGAGATGTTTTCACATTCAATGAAGCACATTGAGCACCTTACAGTTTGCATCTCTAAGGGCTTAGTTTGCTTTCTTAAAACTGGTATTGAAGAAGTACCCAGGAGTCATAATTACATTTGACTACTTCCCAAGTCTGGATTCTTCAGCAGTCAGGTTCACTTTAAATGGACCCTTTGGAGTCTGGACTACAGTAAAGAATTACCCCCCAGAGTCTTGATGGGCAGCTGCTAGAGGAGCTGAAGTTGTTGAGGACTCAAAGTTCAAAGTGGACCCAAGGTTCAAAGGGTTTGTTCTAGACAGAACCAACATGGGAGAATAAGCTGGTAAGGAGAGGTATATAGGGGAGGATGACAGATGGATATTTATTCCATTTCCAGCTTAAATTTTTCCAATTCCAGCCTTAACTTTGCCTTTTTGTTCTGGAGGCTCATTGCCATTGCTTTTCTGACTCTATGTTCCACAGAAATTGTACCCTCACCTGGTAAACATGGGAGTCTCAAACACTTACAATGGTGTCTGAGAATTTCATGATCAAAGTATCCTTCTAAAGCAGAGGTCTTTAAGCTTCTTTGTGCCAAGAACCCCTCTGGCATTCCTGTAAAGAATAATATTCTTGGGGCGGCCCAAGTAGCACAGCAAGTAAGAGCACCGGCCCCAGTGTCAGGATGACCTGGGGATCAAATCCAGGCTCAGATACTCAGCACCACACCCAGAAATAACTGGCCGTGTAACCTTGAGCAAGTTACTTAACCCCAATTGCTTTAAAAAAAAAAAAGAATAATATTCTTCTCAGAATGATGCTTGTAAGTAATTGAAAGTAATGCCAGATTTCCCACAGAGGTTAATTAAAATAAAGATGCATTTTTTTTCTCATCCAAATTTATGGACCCCACAAAATCTATCCCCGAACCCCCTGGAGCCTAGGTTAACCACCTCCGTTCCGAAGAAAACTCTGGTTGATTATGTTAAGTAAAAACAAAAAGCGTAGCTTCAGAAATCATGTGGGACTGGGCCCATAATTGGTATATTGGAAATCTGGAAAGGGTGAGTAGGAAGCTTTGGAGCCAATTTCTTGCATCATTCAATCTTGGAAATTTTCCATGTTCCCCTCACAAATAAACAGGGATAAAACCTTAGCACCAGCAAGTTGTTCTTGAAAGTTCTATTAGATCTGGACAGATGATTCCAGTTGTTCTGGACCGATTCCCACGAATCTTGACAAATTCACTAATCCACCACACTACAACCATCTCCAGGGCACTGGCTCACAAATCTTCACCCAACTGGGAAAGGGTGGAGCCTGGCCTTTCTCCTGATACCTGAGCTAGATGGGTCTAACGGTCAGTAGGAAAGATTAAAGCCAGGGAGCTAGCTGCTCTCAAGAAGCGTACATTCTAATTCTATATAACTTATCTTCTAAGTTAATAGAAGGATGTAGTCTTCAAAATGAATGGTATTCACACAGTAGAAATTCCCTAAATCAATCACAGAATGGTTCACCATCATCTAAGACCATCAATCAAATTGGGAAATAATCTAATCCATCCTTATTTTACAAATGAGGAAAATAGAGCCCAGAAAAATGAGGGGACTAGTGAACATCCCATAGGTAGCTAATGAATGGCAGGGTCAGAATTAGAGCCTGTCATCTAAATCCAGTATTCTTTCTATTGTCCTTCATATATTAATTTGCTTAGTCTTATAAAAAATAACAGAGAGGTGGTTTTTTAAAAGCCTGATGAGGGGCAGGGGTATGGAATGCATGACCCTCCAGAGAGACTGAGGCTCAAGCTGGTCAGGTCTCAATATTCCCAGTTCAAAAGACTCAATCAACAGTACTTGAAGAACCTCTGTCTGGAAACTCCATCCCTCCCCTAGGTTCTTTGCTGCTTTGTTCCTGAGGAGGAAGCCCAAAGAAGAGACTCCACTGAGAAGAGACCATGTGAGCCAATAGGAACTCTTCAGAGGCCTCAGTGAGCCTTTGATGAGGTGGGGGGTAGTCCTGCTGAAAGAGACCTGGGGAAGAGAGAGAGAGCCCGATCCTCTGATGTGGGAACAGAACACTTTCAATAGGTGCCTCCGTGTGACCTTTCCCGAGAAGGGAAGTCTCTCTTCCCTTGGCCATTTCATCCATCAGCTTCTGCTTTTGACCTTCAGTCTTCAACAGAGCCCTTTGTTGCCTGTGGTCATCAATCCATCCCCAGGATGGAAGGTATATTATGGCCATGAATTTTAAAATTTTCTCCTGGTACAGAATGGCAGTTCTGAATAACTCAAGCCCTGCTCACTAGTGGAGAAAGAGGACATCCTTTATTATCCATACCTCTTGATACCAAACAAAGAACATGTAGAAGGTGGATGTTTAGGATCAAGTAGAGAGAATTCTACATTCAAGAGATGGAAGATTGAGAACTGGAAGGGTCCTCCAAAGTTATCTAGCCCAGTCCCCACGTTTCCCAGTTCTGGCCAAACCAACTGATCCCACTGTATGAGATCTCCCACCTCCACACATTTGCACCAGCTGTTGTTGCATATGCCAAAGAGGTCTTCCTTCCTCTCTTCTGAGGCATTGAATGCCCAGCTTCCTGTCACTTTCCATAGGAAGCTCCCCCCACCCCGCCATGCCCATCCCCACTAGAGCCACCCCTCAGGAATCAATTTTCCTAGAAGTTACTTCATATGGATTTTGTTGTTATTTTTCTATGTACATGTTGGTTCCCCACACTTTGAGGGTGGAGATTGTTCTTGATTGTCTTCATATTTTCACAGCCTGACATGGTGCTTAGTAGGTGCTAATTAGGAAATAGCAAATGAATAAGCTCGTAAGAGTCAGTAGGGAATCTTGGGGATCATCTAATCCAACCCTCAAATTGGAAAAAAAAAAGATTTGTATTAAATCCTTTTTTAATTAGGTCATTACAATGAGTAAAGTGCTGAATTTTGAGTCAAATCCAGCCCCAGATACATATTAGTTCTATGACCCTAGGCAGGTGGCTTAACCTCTGCCTGCCTCAGTTTCCTCATCTGTAAAATGGGGATAATAACACCACCTACCTCCCAGAGTTGTCATGAGAATCGGATAAGATAGTTTGTGTAATGCTTCTATAAATGCAAGGTATAACTACTATCCTTTAATAATTAAGTGTTTGTTAGTTGATTGACACTCAGTAAGACTGGACCCCTCCCCCCATGATGGAGAAGGAGACTGCTGTTCATTTTCCTGCTGAGGTAGCTGCAGGAAGGTGTAATGGGAATGTAAATTTGAAGATCTTCCCTGCCCCTAGGCTAAAGTGCACCTGGAGCCTGGGGTGGGAGGCTTGTTTTTCAGTAGATACTTTCTGATTGGCCAGTGGGTCAATAAGGTTGTTACATTCTCTGAGCCAGGAGAAGGCTATATAAGCGCTGATGTGTAGCTTTGTTTTGGGACTCACTTTGAGAAGTGTTCTGTGATTTGATCTGGATTCTGGGAAGCTGTTATCCAGAGCCCCCCCGACTTTGAAAAACCTGGATGTTGAAACCCAGATGTTGATTGGGTATGGATGTAATGGTTGGACAGTTTGGAAATCTGTCTACTTGATCTGTCTCTGTCTTGATAATTCTGTCTGTGTATTCTGAAGTTCGGGGTGCTTACCTCTTTCCCCTGAACTAGGTAAAGGATACATGTTTGACTCATTAAAATAAGCTTGTTAACCCATTTTGAGTTGCTTTCCTTTATCAAAGCAGATCCAAGAACCTGGGCTGGCAGCCACCCTAAGGACGCTTGGGGTGCTTGCTGCTACATGTATATACATATGTGTATAGACATATCTATAGAGACCTACATGGGGCAGCCACCCTGGGGACGCTGGGGTGCTTGCTGCTACATGTATATACATATGTGTATAGACATGTCTATAGAGACCTACATGGGGCAGCCACCCTGAGGACGCTTGGGGTGCTTGCTGCTACATGTATATACATATGTATATAGACATGTCTATAGAGACCTACATGGGGCAGCCACCCTGAGGACGCTTGGGGTGCTCGCTGCTACACAGGGGGAAGGAAAGAGGAGAGGATGAGCATCACTCCTGGAACCGCTGAGACCCACAGCAGGAAATGAATTAAGCCAAGATCATTGACAGACCCAGCCACGCCCTCTGGACCACAGCAGGCCCCCTGCCCTTCTTTTACAGGACAACCTTGGCATATAAGATTCGGAGTCTTCTTTTCCTCAGTCCTTGGAATAAGTTCCCAAGTTACCCCAACATATTCTGAACCAGGTCTGGGAGTTTCCTATTTCCTATATGACCACTTTCTCCCTCTGGTGGCCAACGCTGGG
Organism: Petaurus breviceps papuanus; assembly: GCF_028583685.1. NCBI lineage: Eukaryota > Metazoa > Chordata > Mammalia > Diprotodontia > Petauridae > Petaurus > Petaurus breviceps. The sequence goes on along the minus strand of NW_027185720.1, from coordinate 9,189,011 downwards.
AATTCTCATTAAAGCTCTTCATTGACGAGGCAGTCTCAGGAATTGGGGATGGAAAAAGGGATCTTGGGAAAGCATACTTTCTGTCTCAATTATGTCCCCAGGGTCTCATTGAGTCCCAGGATGGTAGAGTTGGGAAAGACCTATGAGACCATATAGTCCAAAGAAAAAGCCCAGAGACTCAAAGACTATATCATCCAGAAGAGGAAGAGAACAGCCATTTATTGGGTGCCTACTCTGTGCCGGATCCTAGGCTAAGCTCACACATAGTATCTCATTTGATCCTCACAACCCTGGGAGGTTAGATGCTATTATTAAACCCATCTTACAATTAGGGAAACTGAGGCAGACAGAGTAAGGGACTCGCCCACGGCCACAGTAGCCAGCTAGAAATGTCTAAGTCTGGATTCGAATTCAAATCTTCCTGACTCTAGACCCAAGACTTTATCCACTGCATCACCTAGTTGAAAGGGACCTTGAAGGTTATCTCCAAATTTATTTCACCCAAGTGGAAACTGAAATCCAAAGAAGGCTCTGAGTAAACTTATATAAGTTTACTCCAAAAAGTCACTTTATTTCTCTAGAAATCAGTTTCACCATCTGCAAAATGAGGGTAATAATAGAAACACAGAAAGTTAGAACCTAATAATACTTAGGGATAATCTAATCCTGAGGTCTACAGATTGTTTTCAAGGAATGAGTGGATTTGAATGGGGAAGAAATTCCATTCCTTATTTTCACTAATAAAGACTGAGCATTTTCTTCAGATGTTTAAAAACATGATTCTTATAACGGGCCCATGGGTTTCACCAAATGCCCAATGGGATCCATGATACAAAAAAAGGTTAAGAACCCCTGGCCTAGTCCATCCAACTCACTTAACAAGAGAAGGATGCCAAAGGCCAGAGGAAGGGAAATGACTTGTCCAAGGTCACAAAGATGGCTCTTCCTGTTGGCATAGCAGACACCTGTTGGTTTTACATTTTTAAATGTTTCCTTTGTTTTTGAGCTGGGGCTGGAAGCCAAATTCCTGATTCGTGAGTCAATGCCTATGCTACTACTTGTGGAGAGCTACGCTGAATTAGGCCTTGTGTCTGAAAAGCAGAGATCTTTCTGTATTTCTGCAAAACGTTTTCCCCAGATATAAACCCTCCCTTTTTTCCTCTTTTCCTATAGATTTGAGAAAACATTTCCTTTAAGGGAAGGCTCTAGTTTTCTTGTGACTTTCACAACAGGGTCAGGCCAAGACAAAATTGCAGAGGAGAGGAGATGTGTCTTGGGGTCATAGATTTAGAACTGGAAAGGACCTTTAGGGACATCTTGTCCAACCTCACCTATTTTACAGATGAGTACGCAGAGATGGCAAGTGATTTACTTAATGCTACACAGAGTGTTAGAAGGAAGATTTGAACCTAGGACTCAGGATCATAGGTTTAGGGTTGGAAGGATTTAGAAACCATCTAGTCCAAGTCTCCCATTTTACAGATGAGGAAACTGAGGCCCAGAGACTTTCATTGACTTGCCCTAGGTCACCCAAGTACTCATAATCAGATGAGGAATTTGAACCCAGGTTCTCTGAGCTTAGAATTATTTCTCTTTCCATTGGACCATGAATGTGTAGCAGCTGGCTCTGAGTTCTTCCAAAGTGCTATATGGCATGTTTTGCCTCAAATGGGACCAAAATGTTCTTCTCCTCCCTGTCATTCCCAGGTCTACCCTCAAGTCCAATTTATAGAGCAGCCCCTGAAATACTTAAAAGTGATTCCAGAAGACAAAGGGAGAAGCTGAGTCTGGGCCACGTTAGCCTGAGGGGCCCATGGAGCAAAGGTGTCCTTGCAGACCACTGGAGGTGTGGGCCCAGCACTCAGAAGAGGGGCAAGGACTCAGAGTAGAAATGTGAAAAGCAGCTTCATAGACATGGTAGTTGGAGTCATGGCAGAGAATGATATAGCAAAGGGAGAACATGGAGATTTGAGAGAAGACCGAAGAGTCAGAAGACCTAGGTTCAAATCCTGTCTCTGATCATTCCTACCTGTGTAACTTTGGGCAAGTAATTTAGTCTCCCTGTACTCAGTTTCCTCATCTGTCAGATGAGAAGCATGGACTGGATTGGCCTCTGAAGGACTTTTTGACTTTAGATCTATGAGCCTGTTATTGTCTTACATGTGTGACCTTAGGCGAATGACTTCACATCTCTGTGCCTCAGTTTCCCCGTCTATAAAATTAAGGGATTAGATTAGATGGTTCCCTGGAGGTCTATAGGGTCATAAAAAGGATGATAAGTCATAATCACTAATGTTTATTATGTGCATTATGGCTTACAAAGCTGTTTACGTATGTTATCTCATTTAACCCTCAACAACAAACCTGTGATGCTGTTACTTATCTATATTTTGCAGGAAAGGAAAGAGAGGCAGAGAGAGCTTCAGTGCCAAAGGCTGCACAGTTATTAAGTGTCTAAGGTAGGATTTGAACTCAGGTCTCCCTGACTCCAAGTCTAATACTCTCCACTGTACCATCTAGCTACCCCAGAGAAATCAGTGAAGGAACAATTTGAGAGCTAAAAGGAAAACCAGGGGAATGTGGTGTCTCTGAAGACAAGAGAAAAGGTAGTATTTTGGAGGGAATCAGGGTTAAGTGACTTACCCAGGTTCACCCAGCTAGTAAGTGTTTGAGGCTGGATTTGAACTCATTTCCTCCTGACTCCAGGGTTGATGCTCTAACCACTGAAACACCCAACCACCCCAGGGAAGAGTGAGTATTTAGCAGGAGAGTCTAGTCAACAGGATCAAATTTCATTAATGGCAACACAATTCAACAAAAATTAATTGAGCGCCTAATGTGTGCTGTTCAAGGCAAAGGGAATAAATAGAAAGGTAAAAATGAAACAATCTCTGTCTTCAAGGAGTACAACATGAGCACAAATATATTTCTACAAAGTAACTTCAAGAGAAAGAGAGTCCCGACAAAGAAAGGGGAGAAGGGCAATCAGGAAAGACATCATGGAGGAGGAGGCACCTGAGATATGCTCTACAGGAAATGAAGGGATCATAAGCTGAAGAGGTAAAGGGGTGGGGGGAGTTGCAGGTGTGGTGTGTAGCCCTACTAAGGTGAGAAATGGTAAGTCCAGTAAAGGCCAATTTGACTGGAAGGGGGAGTGCATGAAGGGGAGTCATAAATAAGACTGGAGAGATAGGCAGGATGAAGATTGAAGGAAGGCTTGGATTTGTCAACACAAAGATCATTAACAACCTTAGAGCAAGGGGCGGCCAGGTAGCACAGCGAGTAAGAGCACCGGCTCCAGTGTTGAGAAGACCTGGAGATCGAATCCCGGGCTCAGACACTTAGCACCAACCCAGAAACACCTGGCCGTGTAACCTTGAGCAAGTTACTTAACCCCAATTGCTTAGGGGTGGCCAGGTGGCTCAGCAAGTAAGAGCACCGGCTCCAGTGTCGGGATGACCTGGATCAACTCCGGGCTCAGATACTCAGCACCACACCCAGAAATAATAACTGGCCGTGTAACCTTCAGCAAGTTACTTAACCCCGATTGCTTTATAAAAAATTTAAAAAAAAACAACCTTAGAGCAGTTTCAGGAATATGGTGAGGGCAGGAGCTGGATTGTGAGAGACTAGAACAGTGCCAGTCACATAGTAGGTAGTTAATAAATATTGATTGATTGAGATCAAGGAAAGCACAGGCACCGAGAAGTATATCTGCTATGCTTTAAAAAATAAAAGTTCATTTCCAAATATGTCCCTACCCTTCACTCACCCAGCAAACCTTACCTTGCAACAAAATTTAAAGGAAAAATACCCCTAAACTCAGCAAAATCTACCAGCACATAAGTTCTTCCCAACAGTAAATGCAGCATTCTGACCCCAGAGTCCCACGTATTCTATGTCGACAGAGGAGCATGTTTTCTCTGTTCTTCCAAAACAAGCTTGGTCATAATCACAACTCCATTTTATCGTTCTTCCCATTTTGGATTGTTGTGTATCATATTGTGTTCCTGGCTCTGCCCAGGTCACTGAATCAGTTCATTCAAATCTTCCCATGCTTCTCCGAATGATACACATTCATAGTTTTTCATGACACAGTAACATTTTATGGTATTCAGTGATGATTATTTGTTTAGCCTTTATCCAATCGATGGAATCTATGTTATTTCCCTTCCTTTCCTCTCCTTTCTCTTCCTTTCCCTTTTTGCTTCCAGTTCTTTGCTACCACAGAGAGTGGGGCTATGAATATTTTAGTGTATGTTGGACATATATATCCACCAATGGGATCTCTGGGTCAAAGGAGCTAGAGTCTAGACAGTTAAGTCATTTCTTTAATCTAATTCTATGCTATTTTCCAGAATGGTTGACCTAATTCTAGTGTATATATCATTCTCTTCATCCTCCACCACCAATGTCATCAGTGTCTTTGGTGTAGACAATTGTTTCTTTTGTGCATGTGCATGCACAAAAATAAACCACTTCATGTGTGTATAGAAACCATGTTATATGTGTGTGTGTTACTGTCACAACAATCCTGCATCAACTTTAAAAAGTGAGCCCAGATGTGATCACAACTCTACTCCCTATCTTAAATTATTTTTGCAGAATATATTTGTCATTATGAACTTTTAAAACATCATTCTAGCACACAGAGAGCCGAACGGATTTTAGATGACCTTCTATCATATACAGTTAGATTTTTAAGTGTATATTAAATTTAAATTAATT
>NW_027185720.1:9170021-9184273 GCF_028583685.1 Petaurus breviceps papuanus | reverse complement strand
AATTTAAATTAATTTTAATTAAAACATCATTCTAGCACACAGAGAACAGAACCGATTTTAGATGACCTTCGATCATATACAGTTAGATTTTTAAGTGTATGTTAAATTTAAATTAATTTTAATTAGTTAAATTTAACCTGAGAGTTCCAGTGTCACACTGCTTATCTCCATCCTGAATTTAACACTCTACTATGTGCTTTTAAAATTTTCATTGATATTATTCTTTTTTTTGCACCCCCCAACTCCATGCTCTTCCACATTCCCCTCCCCTTATTTCTTATGGTGCTATAATATTCCATCACACTCATGTAACACAATTTATTCCCGATTTTGCACGCCTGTTGATTGCTTTGTTACAACAACAAAAAGTTTTGCTATAGATATATTTGTACATGTAAGCCCTTTCCCTATGTCTTATGGAACGTACCTAGTAGTGACGTCATTGGCCCAATGCTCTCCTGGAGAGAGCTCCAATAGCAACATTGGATAAATGGGTCACAAGAAGAGATTCTTGTTGCTGTTGTTTTTAAGGATTGAGAATCCCTGGGCTTATTTATAGGCAAATGAGAAGGTAAAGGAGAGACTCAAGATATTCAAAAGACAGAGGGACCTTTTCAGACCAGGATTCTGGAGGAGAGAGGAAATGTGATCATGGATGCCAAAGGGGTAGAGGAATTAATATTATCCTGGAATAAGAATATCACCATGCCATGCTGCATGTTTTGTTAGCTGTTAAAAATGAGACCCTCGGGGCGGCCAGGTAGCACAGTGAGTAAGAGCACGGGCTCCAGTGTTGGGATGACCTGGAGATCAAATCCCAGGCTCAGACACTTAGCACCCACCCAGAAACACCTGGCCATGTAACGTTGAGCAAGTTACTTAACCCCAATTGCTTAGGGGTGGCCAGGTAGCTCAGCGTAAGAGCACCGGCTCCAATGTTGGGATGACCTGGATCAAATCCGGGCTCAGATACTCAGCACCACAACCAGAAATAACTGGCCATATAACCTTGAGCAAGTTACTTAACCCCGATTGCTTTAAAAAAAAAATGAGACCCTCAGCTGATGTTCATTTTTCTCAGAGGAGTGTTCTAATCTGAAAATGTTTGGCTATAAGATTGACAAGGACATTAAAAATATATTCATATCTATTGTTTTTATACTTCCTTCATTTCCAAAAGTGTCATATTACCAAAGAGCCAGCCCATATATCAAAGGATAAAAAAGAAAGTAGAGACAGAGATGCTGAGAGAAATTATGATATAAAAACAAAGTTATCAAAAAGAGGATATTTAAAAGAAAGGGAGAAATTAGTAGTTCAAGAAAACTAACCAACACATTAACTGAATCAGACAATATATGCAATACTCCACATCCTGAGAAAGAAACTCCACATTTTTCTCTTTTTTTCAAATGCTTTATTAACTTCTGATTTACATCATTCATTTCCACCAGATTTTGAGTGACAAATTTTCTCCCCATTTTTCCCCTACCCACCCCCCCAAAATAGCAGTCCGACAGGATATCCCCTCCTCCAATCTGCTCTCTCCCATATTTTCTCCCATACCCCTTTCGACTTTTCCAGTGGACCTCTATGCCCCAGTGCCAGTATATCTTATTTCCCAATTACATGTAAAATAGTATTGATAATAGTATGTATATATATATACACACATACATATACATATATACACATACACACACACATATATATATATATACATACATACATATTTGAATATTTGATTTTAAAACTTTGAGTTCCAGATTCATTACCTTCCTCCCTTGTCACCCATCCTTACTGGGAAGATAAGCAGTCCAGTATAGGATGTACATGTCTGGCTAATGCAAAACAATAACATAGTAGATATATTGTAAAAGACTGACTATATTTCCCTCCCTCCTATCCCACTTGTTCTATTCTCTACTTTAATCCCATACCTTTTCAAAAGTGGGTGCTTCCAACTTCTCCCCCCAGCCTGCCCTCCCTTCCATCATCCCCCTTCTCATCCCCTTTCCCCTACTCTCCTGTAGGGTGAGATACCCTATTTAGTGTATATTTCATTCCCTCCTCAAACCAAATTCAATGGGAATAAGGTTGACCCATTCCCTTTTGCCCTCCTATTCTTCCCCTCCATTGTAACCATTTTCCCTTGCCTCTTCTGTATGAGATAGTTTACCACATTCTGTCTCTCCCCATCTCCTTTCATTATATTCCTCACTCACCTCTCAATTTTACCTTTTAAGTATCATCCCTTCCTGTTAAATTGGTCCTGTGCCCTCTATCTATGTATACCTGTAAACATATATACACACATTCACATATGTATTCATATGCCCATATACCCTCATATATAGACATATATATGTATATATATACATACATATATATTTCTATTCCCTTCAACTACTGAGAAAAGTTTCATAAGTTACAATTATTGTTTTTCAATGTAGGAATGTTAATAGTTCAAATTTGATAAGTTCTTTATGATTTCTTTTCCCTGTTTACCTTCTCATGCTTCTCTTGCTTCTTGTATCTGAATGTCAAATTTTCTGTTCAACTCTGTTTTTTTTTTCAGCAAGAATGCTTGAAAGTCCTCTATTCTACTGAATGACCATATTTTTCCCTGAAACATGATACTCAGCTTTGCTGTGTAGGTGACTCTTGGTTTTAATCCCAGCTCCTTTGACCTCCAGAATATCATATTCCAAGCCCTTCGATCCCTCAGTGTAGAAGGTGCCAGATCCTGGGTTATCCTGATTGTGTTTCCACAATATTCAAATTGTTTCTTCCTGGCTGCTTGTAATATTCTCTCCTTGATCTGAGAATTCTGGAACTTGGCTATAATATTCCTAGGAGTTTTCTTTTTAGGATCTTTTTCAGCAGGTGATCAGTGGATTCTTTCAACCTCTATTTTGCCCTCTGATTCTAAAACATCAGGGCAGTTTTCTTTGAGAACTTCCTGGAGGATGCTTTCTAGGTTCTTACTTTGGTCATGGCTTTCAGGTAGTCCAATAATTTTTAAATTATCTCTCCTGGATCTATTTTCCAGGTCAGTGGTTTTTCCCATGAGATATTTCACATTGCCTTCTATTCTTTCATTTATTTGGATCTGTTTAAAAGCATCTTGATTTCTCATAAAGTCATTAGCTTCCATTTTCTCCAGTCAAATTCTGAAGCCATGATTCTCCTCATTGAGCTTTTGAGATTCTTTTTCCATCTGGCAAATTCAACTTTTTAAGGCATTCATCTCCTCATTGCCTTTTTGAGCCTCTTTTGCCATTTGAGTAAGTCTGTTTTTTAAAGTGTTATTTTCCTCAGTTAGGCTGTTGACTCTCATTTCATAATTTTCTTGCATTATTCTCATTTCTCTTCCCAATTTTTCCTCCACTTCTCTTATCTGCTTCTTAAGGTCCTCTATGGCCTGTAACCAGCTCATATTTTCCTTTGAAGTTTTTGGTGCAGGAGTTCTGACTTCACTGTCTTCCTCCTGTTCCATGCTTTGCTCCTTTTTGTCCCCAAAATAGGAGTGTAATGTTGGGATCTTCTGTCTGCTTTGTTTCCTTTTCCTGGTCATGTTGCCCCTCAGTCACTTGACCCCTGGGCTTTTTGCCACAGTAGGACTCTGCCACCAGACAGGGGAGCTTTCATCCCAAACACTGGGATTTTCTCAGCTGCCAGAGGTATTGTATGTGTGCCCTCTCTGAGGTCTCCACACACTCTGGCAAGCTGGACACACACCCCAGGACCTCCACCCTAGACTGCAATCCAGATCCAAGAAGGTTAAAGCAAGAGCACTTATCCCTCAGACTGTTGCTTGGTCTCCCTACACTCTGCAGGCCAGGAGCTAAAGCTGCCATGTGGTGCTTGCTGGCTGTGCCAGAGTCTCAGCGGCTTTTTGCCCTGGGGGGCAAAAGCCACGCACTCCCACTTACTGGGTCCCAAAGTCCTGACTGTACTGACCTCTCACTTTGTCCTTTGCATCTATGTGTTGATAAATCTGGAAATGGCCACAGCTGCTGCTGATCTGGAGTCCCTCTGGCTGGTGGTGGCCAGGCCCACCCTCGGGCTAAAGCCTTGGTAAGGTGTTGGGCTTGGCTCCCAGAGTGCTGAGCTGGCCGATTCCTGCCAGCCTACCCGGGCTGTCCTCAGTGGGAGGTTAGCTTCTCTGTGTCATTTTGTGGGTTCTGCAGCTCCAAAGTTTGTTCAGAGTCCCCTTTTTACATGGATTGGGGAAGGTAGAAGCCGGAGCCACAGGGAGGTCGTGCTTCTTCTCCGCCATCTTGGCTCCCTGTGATCCACATTTTTCTTCTCTCCTCTGCAGGGCCAGCGCTGACAATTTTAATTGCAATTTGGCTTTTTTTTTTTAATTTCTGTTCTTTCCATTTATATCATGTCATATGTGTGAAGACAGACAGATAAATGGATGGATTAATAGATGGGTGGATAGATAGACAGATAGACAGACAGACAAGTAGATAGACAGACATAGATAGATAGACAGACATACATTAGATAAATAGACAGACAGACATGTAGATAGATAGATTAAAGATAGATAGATAATTGATAGATAGACAGACAGACAGATGTGGAGGGGGCAGACAGATATGAGAGAGGGAGAAAGGGGAAGAGAGAGGAGGAATAGGAGAGGGAGGGAGGGGAAAGAGAGGAACAGACACAGGGAGAGAGAAATGGGGAGAGGGAGGGAGGGGAAAAAAGGGGGAGGGGGGGGGAGGGAGGGAAGAAGGAAGGAGAGAGAGAGAGTTTCACTCTGTATCAGTTTATCCAAGTCTTTCCCTACTTCTCTGTAGTCTTCATATTCATTTATTATATTATAATATGCAGTTTATTATTGTGTTTATTAAAACATGTAATTTATTAAAATATATTAAAACATATTTATTAAAATGATAAAATATTAATTTATTAAAATATAAAGTATTAAAGATAAATATTAAAATCAGTTATTTATTTATTTACATATGCAGTGCCACAATTTGTTTAGCCATTCCCTAGCCAGTGAGTATCTACTTTGTTTTCAGTTCTTTGCCATTATAAAAAGTGCTCTCATGTTTTGTTTTTTCCTTGTCTCTGGCCTCCTTAAGGTATGTGCCTAGCAGTGGAATCGCTGGGTCAAGGAACATAGACATTTTTCTCATGTTTGATAGCAGAACACCAAACTGCTTTCCAGAATGGTTGGAGAAAGTGTAATTTTTCCCTAGTCTTTGTGGTTGTTTACAGGAAAATGAAGACACCGAAATTGAGAAAAAGAGGTTATTTCTATAGGACTCCCTTGGCACATTTAGCCCTCTCCTCACCTGTCTCTTGCCCGGGTAGAACTTGACCCTTGGCCTTGGGTAGGAAGGACCCCATTGGGCAAGTCCTCTCTGGCTCCAGCCACAAACTTCCTCCAGCACTATCCCTCTGACAGCAGCTTCATGACCAACTTGCCCAATGGCTCCATGATGAACCTGCAGTGTTTGCACCAGTTCCCCCATCTCCCCAACGATGGAGAGAAGGCACCCACAGCCTCTGTCTGCCTCCTCCTCCTCCAGCTCCAGCCTCTTCAGTTCCCCCTTCAGTTCCATGAAGCAGACCACACAGGCAGCCTCTGGTGGTCAGTCAACTCAGCTTCAGTGCTCCCTACACCCATCATCCAGAAACCCAACATCCTGTTGGTGGTGAACGGCACACATACAGCCTGGTAAGCAATGAGCCTGAGTTGTCTTCTGGGGTCCTTCAGAGGCAGGGATGTACTTTGAGGTACTCTGAGAGAATAATGGGAAGGACCTGACAGAGGCTTAGAGTCTCAGGCTACCACTGTCTCAGGACACCATGTGGTAATAGTTTCATTCTTCATATTTGTGTCCACAGTCCCTGGAACATAATTGGCATTTAACAAATGCTGATTGATTGATTGATTGAAGCAAAGATGTTGAAATGTTTCCCCCATGTAACGCAGGGTACCTTGGTCCAACACTCAAGGCACATACCTGAAAGAAGTTTCAGCTTAGGATGAAAGCAGTGCCCAAGTATTGTTGATCCTGGGTCTAAACATCATAAAGATGATAATACCTAGAAATAGGATCAAAGGACTAGAACTTCCACAGAGATGAAGTGACTCACCCAAAGTCACACAAGTATTAAGCAGCAGGGGCTGGATTTGAACTGGGAACCTCCAAAGCCAGTGTTCTTAGAGTGGCAGAGGAGATTAGCCTTGGAGTAAGGGAGACCTGGTTTCAAGTCCTAGCCCAGATACATCCAAGATGTGGGACAAGCATAGTGCCCCGGGGGAACTCCCTAAGTCATGTCCTCCTTGACATGTATCAGGGGAAGGAGTTACCACACTGGGAGTTCCCCTAACTGATGAAATCACAGGCCCAGACCAAACATCAACAGCCCCATATTCCCCACCTGAGTCAAGTCATACCTAGCAAACTGGGTTTAGTTCTGGGTGCTACATGTTAGGAAGGGCAGGAGACTCAAATCTAGACCACAGAATCCTAAATTTAAGAAATTGATAATGTTTAAGCTTTAGGTCTGACATGGCTACTGTTTCCAAGTATTTTAGGGAGCCTTATGCATAAAATAGATTCAACTTATTGAAATGTCCCTAGCAAGCAAAACTAAGAATAAAGTTGCGTGTTTGTGTTTTAATGAGCATTTATTAAGAGCCTACTGTGTGCCATTTATCCTCATAACAACCCTGGGAGGTAAGTGCTATTTTTATTCCTATTTTACAGTTAAGTAAACCAAGGCAGAGAAATGTTAGGTGACTCCCCCAGGGTCACATAGTCAATGAAGAAGCTTCTGAGGCCAACTGTGAACTCAGGTCTTCCTAACTTCACATCTCCTAGGTTACCATTTGCCTGGAAGTTCAAAAGAGGTAGCTTTGGGTCTAATACAAAGAAAAAACCTAATAGTAATTATAACCATCCCCAAGTGGAATGTACTCCCTTAGCAGGTTCATAGGTTTAGGACTGGAAGGGACCTTAGGAGAGTTCTAGTCCTGTTTCTTCAGTTTGCCAATTAGGAAACTGAGGCCCAGAGAGAAGAAGAGGCTTGCCAAGATCATGCATTAAAAAAGTGACAGAGTTGGAGAATCATAAGAAACAACTGATGTTTTCCAAGTGCTTTATAAACATGATGTCATTTTATCTTCACGACAGCCCTTAGAGGTAGGTGCTGTTATCCTCATTTTGTAGATGAGGAAAATGAGGCAAACAGAGGCTGTGGACTTGCCCAGAGTCACACAGTCCATTCCTCATCTCTAAAGGTTTTCAGGTGAAGGTGAGATGAAGCTTGGAATGCTAGTCACTATCTAAATAGTTTATGGGGTTCCAATTTCTCATATCTACTGAATCAGATGACCTCAGAGAACCCATCTAATTGATTCTTGGGCTCTGTTACTTCAAAGTGCCAGTGGATCTGTGGTCACGTTGATCTGGATGTTTGCTCCAGTGAGACAGATCAAAATCCATCCCTGCCTGCCCCTTTTGTTTGATTATTTGACTCTTGCCCATGTCCTCCCAAACATTGATGCAATAGTCTCATACACAAATAGGTCAATGAAAAGAATTGTAAATTATATCAAATAATTTCTTTTAAAATTTTAATTTTAGTTATTAATCTATTTTTTATTTTCCAATTAAAATGTTTTTTCCTCTTTGCAATTCCCACAAATGCACAACATCATCAACAACAAGAAAAAAGGAAACCTTCATAATAAGTATTTTTGGTTATTTGAAGCAAATCCCTCATTGGTTGTGTCCAGAAGTGTTTCTCTCATTTTGTATTTTGATCCTTCCTGGAGGCAGTGAGCGGCAGCCTTCATCACCAGAATCCTGCCTTGTTACTGTGTCTCCTGGAGTTCTGAAGTCCTTCACAGCTATCAAGCAACTTCAAGAGGCAGAAAATGTTAGCCACTGGGAACAAGAGGGAATCAGTCCACACAGTGGCACAGATGTGGAACCACCCCATCTCTAGACTTCTCTCTTATGTCGTCTTTAACAGTGTTGGGAAATTTCCTTTGCAAAAGCTATTGAACTTCCCAAATATGACCACCAGATGGCAGGCATGTCCCACTTTCTCCCTTCAGGTCAGCCCACTAGATGGGCAGGCTCTACCACCATTAAGCTCTTTCCAGTCCCTTTCTTCCCTAGCAGACAACCATGCATTTGTCAGGACAAGTAGTCAGTGACCAGGGGAAAGTGATTATGGTAGAAGACAGCCCACACAGCCCTCATTCTTTCCCTATTGGGAGATTAAAATAGGGAGAGCTGGAGAGATCATAAACTGATGTGGATGGACATGAACCCTGAATCCAAGGCTGGGCATTGCCTGAGGTTCCCTGTAAGCTTGGCCTCCTTTTCCCAGTCCCTGGGGGCCCACGCTTGGGATAAGTTCCTCAGACCTTTTTATTATTCGTTATCCGTGCAAAGATATTTGGATCTCTGTGGTAGAGACGGAGTAGTTGTGGGAATACCCCTGTATAGACCTGAGACGTTATCACACATCTAGATGCTCAACAGGGGGCCTTGAGTCCTAGGCAGCAAGAAGCAATGGGAAGAGAACTAGAGAGGTCTTGAGGGGTCAGCATACCTGGCAATGGTTTGTACATTAGGGCTTAAAGGCACATTGAATGAACTTTAGAACTGGGAACGTCAGAGATGGGCAGTAGCTTAGAACACAGACTGTCAGAGCTGGGAGGGGTCTCGGAACAGAGGATGTCTGTGTTGAGAGGGATCTTAGAATACAAAAAAGCATCAGAGCTGGGAGGTCCACATACCATCACTATACCATACTTTCCTCACCTGTAAAATGAGAGTTGATGATTTCCCTGCCAGTTCTAAATCCTTTGAACCAGGGTTAAAATCTAAAATTGTCCTGCTTGCCAGTCAGATTTTCTCTCTACTCCATCATGAACAATCAATTGGTCCCATTCAGTCCTTGGTCAGGAAAGCATGAAAGGACCTGAGGGTGGTGGTGAGAACATCCCCTCACCATCCCTCCCTCTTACTGTTACCCTTGAAATGGATACTTTTCACTGCTCTGAAAGGTTCCTCAGAAAGCGTGCCCATCCGCTGACTTGTGGTGGATGGAAAGTTGAGGGATTTCGATGTTTATGAACATATTTCCATTTTGTTCTCTTTGGTCTGCCTTGATTGGTGGTAAAACAGCTGCTTGGGGCTCCTCTGCTCAGCTGTCCGTGCCCCACCCTCAGGCTGCTTTATGAGGCTGTGTGTGTACAGGTTGTATGACTGAGTTGTGTAGTGTGGCATGTTTTCAATCCAACACCCTGGAAATGAACAAAGGGCGAATCAGCTTCTGTGAAGCTGCCCCACCTTGGATTGAGGTTTGGGGATGGGCAGTGGGTGGGGCAAGGACATGGATGCGAGGCTGTCTCCTACCTGAGAAGAACATCCCAACTCTCAGCCTGCCCCAACACAGCCCAGCCTTCCTCTTTCTGAAGCCCTTAGTGAGGCTGGATGTTCTGGAATGCTGATGGTCCTCTCCCTTTACCTCACCCATGGCTTTGTTCCCAGAATGTCCACTATGCCATCAGAACAATGACCAATTCTTACCTTTGATTTTCCCCATCCCCCACTTACTGATTTTCTAAGAGGTGAAAGGAGGAAATATATTGGAAAATTCCCCCAGCTTCCTACTCACCAGCCACTCCTGTCTCTTTCTCTTTCTCTGTCTCTGTCTCTCTCTCTCCTCATCTCCCTCTTCTCTCTCCATTTTCCTTTTTATCACCTTTCTCCCTCTCTCTCTTTTCCTTCTCATCACCTCTTTTCTCATCTCCCTCTCTCTTTTCTCTATCTTCCTTATCATCATCTCTCTCTTTCTCCCGTTCTCTCTCATTTATTTTTATCTTTCTCCCAGATTGGGGGAGGGAAAAACATTTTCCCAACATAATCCCAAATTGAATTGTAACTTACCTGAAGTTGGAGGAACCTCTCCTAACTTTCCTGTGCATCCCTGCATTCCTAGAACCCTTAAACTGCCCCCCACAGAGCCCTCTGATGCCTTTTCCCCAGTCAGCCCTGCTTCCTTACTTCACTGATACAGGGTCTCCTAAAACTCTGTCACCATGCCAGCTCCCTTTGTCTTTCCACTCAACACTCTTGCAGTTGGTGATCTCATTGTCTCCCACAGATCAAAGTAGCATCTCTATATGGATAATTCCCAGATCTTTATATTCAGCCCTAATATCTCTATGGATCCCCAGCAGGCATTGTCACATGCCTCTTGATGTCTTGAACTGGAAGTCCTCGAGATACCTAAAAAAAATGTGTCCAAATTCAGAACCCCAAAACAATAGCTGGGTTGGTTTTCCCAAACCCTCTTCCCTATTACTTCCAATGAAGGTGCCACCAATCTCTTTGCAGCCCCGGCTCACAACTTTGGGGTCATCACTCTCTCTCCATATGGCCAATCCATTGCAAAATCATGTTCTAACACCCCAACATAGCTCTTTCACATTCCCTACACAGCCCAGCCTCTAATTCAGGTCCTTACTACTTCTTGTGATAACCTCCAAACTGGGCCTCCACTCAGCTGCCTAGGTGATTTTTCTAAAGCATAGGCTTTGACCATGTTACCCACCCTGCCCAATGAGCTACTTGTTCAATCACATTCAATTCTCTGTGACCCCACGTGGGGCTTTCTTGGCAGATACTAGAGTAGCTTGCCATTTCCTTCTCCAGTTCATTTTACAGATGAAGAAACTGAGGCAAACAGGGCTAAGTGACTTACCCAGGGTCACTCAGCCAGTAGGTGTCTGAGGCCAAATTTGAACTCAGGTCTTCCTAACTCCAGGCCTGGTGCTCTATCCACTACACCACCTAGCTGCCCTGCTACCTCCAAGATATTCTTCTCTTTGACATTTAAAACCATTCATTGCCTGGCACCTTCTTAGCTTTCCAACCTTCTTACACTTTTTTTCCACTCACCTGGTGGTCTAGTTACAAAGGCTTTGAACATTCCATCTCCCATCTCCATAAGTTTGCACTGGCTGTGCCTCATGCCTGGAATGCTCTCCCTAGTCTCCTGGTCTTCCTTTGAAATTTAACTCAAGTCCCACCTTCTTTAATATTTATGGTATGTACATATATATTTAAATTTTTTTAATTTTAAGTTCCAAGTTCTCTTCCTCTCTTCAGCCACCCTCCCCACCCATTGATCAAATCCCACCTTCTTCAGGAGGCCTTTCCCAGCCACCCCTCCTTCCTCTTCCCAGTTGTTCATGCCTGCCTCTCATCCAGGTACTTTCAGTTCTATGACTGAATCCCCGTTGGATTGTGAGCCCCTTGAGGGCAGGGACTGGTTTTTGCCTGTCTTTGCATCCCTGGCATTTAGCACGGTGCCTGGCATATAGTAAGCAGTTCATAAATGCTTGACTGACTCATCACTAGACAATCTTTGAGAATTCCCAAAGCTGAAATATTTATTCCCCTTCCAAACAACCTAGTCATAAGCTTCTCTGAATTTAGCGAGGCCAGTCACTCAGATAATTCAGACCCCGGTCACATCTCCCCTAGACAAATGCCTCCTATCTCATCCCATCCCTTCTCTCTCTAATCCTTCCTCTGCATGACTACCAAAGTGATTTTCTTAGAGTACAGGTGTTCTCTCCACTCAGTAAACTCCAATGACTTCCTATTGATTTAGAGATTAAGAATAAAATCCTTTGTTCACCACGTACATCCCTTCACAGAGTGTCCTAACCTAACTTTCCAACCTCCTAATGAGTTATTTCCTTCTAAGGCCCCTGTGTTCCAAACTGGCCTTCTCATTGTTCCTTTAACACCACTCTCTATTTCTTATGGCCCAGGCTTTGCAATGGCAGTGCCGTCTACCTGGAGTGCTCTCCCTCCTCATCTTGAGCTCTTACAATCCTGAGTTACCCTCAAGACTCAACTTCAAGTGCCACCTTCTACATAAAGCCTTTCTTGGTGCCTCCAAAAGTACCCTCCCTCCCCAAATCATCTTGTATCTAATTGATAGGCATTTTGTCTATGCCTACTGTGTACATGTCGTTTCCACCAATAGAAAGTAATCAACTCAAGGGCAGGGTTTCACTTATGTCTTAGTATTACTAGTGCCTAACCCACTACCTTGAGCTATTGGGTTTTTTTTTTGTTTTTCTGGACCTGTGATTTCATGAGTCTACCAATGCAGACCGTACCCTGTTCTACCCCCTAGTCTTAGAGAGTTAGAGATTGAATTACTCACCCAAAATCACACAGTCTATGTCCAAGACAGAACTTGAACTCAGGTCTTCTTTCCTCTGTGGTCAGCTCTTTTTCCCCTACATCAAATTCTCCTGCCTGACACATAGATGATTAATAAATGTCTGAATGAATCCCCTTCTGGTGGATTACACATGCACAAATCTTTCTTTCCAACATGGCGGTCCCTGTTGGAACTCACTTTCTGCCACCATCACTTGTGATGGTTACCAAGGTTACCACCACCCTCTATCAGAGAGAACCTAGGTAGAAACTAATCCCCAGTAAGATTTAAATGATTGGAAATCACAAAATGTCAGGGTTAGAAGCAAGCCCAAAGGCCAACTTCTCCATTCTGTACTTGAACAGGAAGACCTTCCATGTCCCCAATATTTGGGCCTTTGCTTGAAAATCTCTGGTGGGAAAGAATCCACTCCCTGCCTCTCAGGAAAGCCCATGCTGGAGTCATGTACCATTTCTCTTCATTTGCTTATGGAGTTGTGGTAGCTGTTAATGGAAACTCTTGCAGCCAGCAATGCCTTAATCTAAAGGAAAACATCGTTACTGGCTTTAAATGGTATAATTTCAGGCACCACAGCAGGCCAGGAGGAGGGTGAAGCTTTCCAGGGCTCCATACATCAAGTCAGTGGCCTTATTAAACATAAGTTTGCTATAAAGCTTTGGTTTCTTCCTAGAGCAAGGCCAAACCCCACAAACTCACTGTTCCTGGGAGCATTTTATTTTAGAGGAACATGGAAACAATCTGGTCTGGCCCCTTCATTTTACAGATGAGTATGGAGAGTCTGAGAAGGTACCTTGGTCAAGGTCATACAGTTAGCATGGCGCAGGGCAGGTCTTCTGGGTTCAAATCCTTCTCATAGGCTCGTGGGATATGAGGTGAGGTCCAGTGGTTAGAAACTGATCCATCTCTCTCAGCTTCTGTTTCTTCATCTGTAGAATAAATGGGTTGGGTTGATATCGCATGGCCTTTATGGGCCCTTCAACTCCCTCTCTGGGCCTCAGTTTCCTCATCTGTAAAATGGGGGGGAGGGTTGGACTGGATAGTTTCTGAGCCATCTTCCAGCTTCTAGGTCTATAAGCCTACACTCCATCTCTGGGCTTCAGTTTCTTCATCTGTGAAATGAGAGGACTATATGGCTATGTAGGTCCTTCCAGTTCTCTGATCGTACTTTGATTGTTATTTATAATTAATTTAATGTAGTTCATTATAATAATTCATTAATTACGAGAGAGTCTGGTACAGTGGAAAGTGGAGAATGGGACTCAGTCAGAAGACTTAGATTCAAACCGCAGCTCAACCATAAACACAGGATCTCAGAGCTAGCAGGAACCTTGGCAGAGCTCTCATCCAAGCTGAAGATCAATGAGGCTCTCTCTCTGTAACATCCTTCACAGACGGTCAGCCAGCCCCTTAGAGAAGATCTATTCAGAAAAGACTCACTGCACCTTGAGAGAAATCATTCCACTTAGGGGAAGTTGACTCCAAATCTGCCCCTCTGCAGCTTCTCCCTGATGCTTCTAGCTGTACCTGGAGGACAGACAGAAGCCAGCCCATCGTCCCAGACGGCAAGCCTGCCAGTGACTGCACAGCTGCTGTCACATCTCCATGTTCTCTTCGTCAGGCTAAACATTCATTTATTCAACAGATATTTATTAAAGGTCTAGTCTGTGCTGGGCACTCTGCCAGACCCTGGAGATACAGAGGGGCAAAAGAGAAAATCTCTCCCTTCAAGAAGCTCCTGTTCTATCGTGGGGCCAAGAAAGGGGGTGGCAACAGAGACACAGATAAATAAATACAAAATTTACATATGTGTGTGTATATATACATAGATATGAGAGAGAAATTGAGATTTCAGGGAGTAAATTCAAGGCATATATAAATAAAATTATATATGCACTAGGTATCAAAAAATAGCTAGAAAGATAGATTGGTAGATAGATAGATAGATAGATAGATAGATAGATAGATAGATAGATAGATAGATAGATAGA
>NW_027185720.1:9168922-9170011 GCF_028583685.1 Petaurus breviceps papuanus | reverse complement strand
AGATAGATAGATAGATAGATAGATAGATAGATAGATAGATAGATAGACAGACAGACAGACAGACAGACAGACAGACAGGCAGGCAGGCAGGCAGATAGGTAGGTAGGTAGGTAGGAAGACAGACAGACAGACAGTCATTTCAGCAAATGCAGGGGTGGGGATGGATGAGCTGGACAGGAGACTGTATTATATATACCAATACCAAGCCTTAAAGGAAGCTGGGGCTCCCAGAATGTCCAGGTGAGGAGGGTGTTCCTTCTGGGCGTGGGGAGCAGCCTGCCCAGAGGTAGGAGCTTTCACATTACGGATAAGGAACAGCAATTAGGACAGTTTGTCTGGAACACAGGGTACGTACAAGGCAGTAATGTACCACAGACCCGCAGAGGGAGTCTGGAGCCAGTTTGTGAACATCTTAAAATGGAAAATGGAGTTTATGTTTTATCCTGGGGGTAATAGGTAGTCATTCAATTATCTGAAGCTAGAAAATCATACAGTCTGATCTGAAGCTTTACAAGAAATCACCTTGGCAGCAGTAAGAATGGATTAAAGTGGGGAGAGATGCTGATGATAGGCCAGGTGTGAGGTGAGGAGAACCTGGACCAGGGCAATGGCTGTGTGAGCAGAGAGGAGAGGACTGATGCAAGAAGTGTCCTAGAGGGAGAAAAGACAGCAACTGGCAATTGGCTGGATGTTTGGGGAGAGGGAGCATGTGAGGATGAGACTGGAGCTGGAACCCAGCTGACTGGAAAGATAGTGGAACCCTCAGCAGAAACTGAGAAACGGGTAAGGTTTGGGGGGAAAGATAATGATTCTGGGTTTGCACATGCTGAGTCTGATACATCTCCAGGACATTCAGTTGTAGTGGAGAAGGGGGAATTGAGCACAGGAGAGAGAATAGGGATCTTCCTCTCCCTTTCCCCCAATCTCCCTCCCCTTATTTCTTCTTTCTCTCTCGATATAGATATAGATATGCACACACAGAGATGTATATGTACACAGATATATCGATATGCGCACACATATATAGATTTAGACATGCACATACACATATATAGATATGCATGTGCAAACACATGTATAGATATGCAC
>NW_027185720.1:9168733-9168912 GCF_028583685.1 Petaurus breviceps papuanus | reverse complement strand
ATATGCACACATATATAGATACATATGTGCACACACATAGATATGTACACACATATATAGATACTGATATGCACACACATGTAGATACAGATATGCACATACATATAGATACAGATATGCACACACATGTAAACACAGATATGCACACACATGTAGATACAGATATGCACACACATGTA
>NW_027185720.1:9130000-9158733 GCF_028583685.1 Petaurus breviceps papuanus | reverse complement strand
CCTTCCTTCCTTCCTTCCTTCCTTCCTTCCTTCCTTCCTTCCTTCTTCCTTCCTTTCTTTTTTCCTTTCTTTCTTCCTTTCTTTTTTCTCCTTCACTCCAGTTCACTCTGAAGCTCATAGACTGGACCACAATAGGTCACTGACCAAGCTCTACTTAATGGCTTAGAGAATGTCAACAGTAACTGTTTCTCTTTGGCACAGCAAGCCTGAGGGTCTTCCCCTCCCAGCTTGATTTGTTTTCTTTCTTTCTTCTAATTAAAGGGGCCATCCCTCCACTCACTTCTTCTTTTTTTTTTTTTTTTTTAGCAGTTGGGGTTAAGTAACTTGCTCAAGGTTACACGGCCAGTTATTTCTGGGTGTGGTGCTGAGTATCTGAGCCCAGATTTGATGCAGGTGATCCCGACACTGGAGCCGGTGCTCTTTCTCGCTGAACCACCTGGCCGCCCCACCTCCACTCACTTCTTAAAGAGCCTTATTCACTGAATGGGCATTACCTTTCTCTAAGTGAGTACCTGAAAAGTCCTTAGCCTGAAAGGGCCAGAGTCTCCCGTTGCATCCTGGGCCATCTCTGGTCGTCCTGATCTATATCAGGCCACCAGACCCAGATGGCTCTAGAGGAGAAACTGAGGCTGGTGGCCTTGTTCAGTCCTCCCTCACTCAAAGTCAACTGCAAGTCATGTCATCATTTCCCTGATGCCATGGTCCTTTTCAAGAAGGAAAAACAAACACAGCTGTTTCCCCCCACCCCCACCCCCAACACAGAGCAGGCACCCTGTCCTTGTTTTTTGGTTGAGAGATCCTGCCCCTCCTCCATGCCTTGGCCCAGTAGACCTGTTGTAGCCTGTTCCACCCCTTTCCACCATGGGACAGGCCAATATCCCTTGTATCCTTTGTGTTGGGACTGAGCCTGCTGCCAGGGAACAGGATTCCAGACAAGCAGACACACACACGCACACACGCACACGCACGGGAACATGAGGAAATGGGGTGGCAGGACTCCATGTTATTCCAAGGCAGCCAAACTCTGTCTCTCTCATGGTGACCTCACCCCAGGAAGAGAGTTCCCACCTCGGGCCTGCCTGACCCACCCTGATGGGGCATGTCAAGCAGCTTGCACATTGCAGGCAGCAGAGAGATTTCTCCAAAGATCAAAATATTCATGAGCTCACTTTCTGCAATTATGTCCTTTGAAATAAGTATCTGCCCCCAAGCGAAGGTAGAAGACTTTGTTTTCCCCTCCCCTAAGAAGCAGCTGAAAGGTCACTCAGGGTGTAGTGGACAGAATGATGGCTCCATAGTCAAGAGGGACCTTGGTTCAAGTCCAGCTCTGAGACATTTTGGCCGGAGGACCCTAGGCAATCCCCTACATGTATAGGGAGCAGAGAAGGTGCCCGTTTCCCCTGGTAGAGGGATTCCTCTACACCCATACCAATGAATCTCATCTAGTCCCATCCAACAGCATCCCTCTTAAGCCCTAAATTTCCTCATTTAGAAAATGATGGAGTTGGTCAAAAGAGTGCTACATCTGGAGTCAAATGGCCAGCTCTTTCTCTCACTCACCAAATGACCTTGGGCAAGTCAAGTTCCTTCTTTACCTGCAGAATGGGGAGGAGGAATGAGGAATGGGCTAAGTGCAATTCTCTCTCTGACACTTAGTACCAGGGTGATCCTGGACATCACTTAACTTCTCTCTAGGTTTCAGTTTCCTCATCTGTAGAATGAGAGAATTGGGTTAGATACACCCTAAAATCCCTTCTGGCCATCTCATCATGAGAAGGAACCTCTGGTCATGGAGTCCGGCCTATCCCTGCACAGGAATCTCCTAGAGATTCAGGGGTCTGGGGTGTGAACCCCAGCCTTGCTATGCAGCATCTATGTGATCTTGGCCAAATCACATAACTTCTCTAGGCCTCTGTTTCCTCAGTTATAAAAACAAAGGATTGGGTGAGATGGTTTCTAGTCAGTCAGTCAACCAGCATTTATTAAGTACCCATTGTTTATTCCGTGGTGGGTGCTGTGCTAAGCATTTGTGAGGTCCCTTCCCACTCCAGAGCTGTGATCCCAAGTGGAAATTTAATGATGCAACAGGTGTCTGGCCCAGTCTGGTATGAGAGGTGGAATAATCCCTAGACTCAATTTCCTCTTCCGTAACATGTTGGACCAAACAAACCCAGCTAGAGGTCTGATGGTCCTAAGGTCAATTTGACAGGCTTTTATTTAAAAACCGTTGTGGACAGAGCACCATGCTAAGAAATGGGGAAAGCCAAAGCTGAGGCTGGAAACAGTGGCTGCCCTCACAAGGCTCACAATCTAGTAAGGGGATGTGGTTTGTCTGCTTTGCTGTGGTAGAGAAAGCTCTAA
Organism: Petaurus breviceps papuanus; assembly: GCF_028583685.1. NCBI lineage: Eukaryota > Metazoa > Chordata > Mammalia > Diprotodontia > Petauridae > Petaurus > Petaurus breviceps. The sequence goes on along the minus strand of NW_027185720.1, from coordinate 9,156,372 downwards.
AGTGGAAGGCAAAGGAGTGGAAATTATAGGTCTGTGATTGGCTAACTGTGTGCCCTGGGGCAAGTCACTTAAGAAGAAGAAGGATGAGAAAAAGAATTAGAAGAAGGAGGAAACATGCACTTATTATGTACCTACTGTGTGCCCTGCACTGTGCTAAGCCCTTTACAAACACTATCTTATCTGATCCTCACAATATCCCTGGGGAGTGAGTGCTGGGATTATCCCCAGTGTGATGAACTGACATTTATATAGTTCCTCAAGGTTTGCAAAAGGATATGTATCGGGGAGGTTAGGTGGTGCAGTGAATAGAGCACCAGCCCTGGAGTCAGGAGGACCTGAGTTCAAATCTGACCTCAGATACAACACACACACACAAAAACAAAACTAGCCATGTGACCTTGGGCAAGTCACTTAATCCCAATTGAAAAAAAAAGGATATCTATGTATGTATATATATATATATGAGTGTATATATACATATATGTGTGGATACATGTACACATGTATTGTGTGTATACCTATACACCTGTGCATGTATGTGCGTGTATGCTTTTTATATATACATGAAATCTCATTAAGATAAATCCCCGTTGAAGGCAGAGGCTGTCACATTTACTTTGCATTAGCAGTGCTAACCCAGAACTTTTCTTGTAGTTAATGCTGAAGAAAAGTTTGTTGACTGCTTGATCCAGAGTGGAGGTGCTCCTATTATACTCATTTTACAGATGAGGAAACCAAGGCTGAGACGAGCTAAGTGACTTGCCCAGGGTCATCCAGCTGGTAAATGTCTGCGTCAGGATCGGAACTCAGCTCTCCTCGAATCCCAGCTCTCTCTGCTACATGCTGGTCTTCTTTGAGGCCTTGAGACAGGTGGTCACTCAGGTACCTTCCAGCTCCAAACCAATGACTCTAATCAGTCATTTGACTTTTGTTATTGTGGTTTCTTATCTGTAAAATGAAGGGGTTGGAGTCGATGTCGCCCAACAACCTGTCCAGCTACAAATTTGTGTTCCTAATGTCACGTGAAGCAGCTGGGTGACCCAGTGCACAGAGCACCAGGCCTGAAGTCAGAAGAGCTGAGTTCAAATCTGGCCTCAGACACTTCCTAGCTGTGTGACTCTGGGCAAGTCACTTCACCCTGTTTGCCTCAGTTTCCTCATCTGTAAAATGAGCTGTAGGCAAAATGGCAAACCCCTCCAGTATCTTTGCCAAGAAAATCCCCAATGGGGTCACAGAGAGTCAGTCACAGCTGAATTGAATGCACGCCAAACTAGACAGCAGCAGAACCCTGAACAAAGCCCAGGGCCCGATGACCCCCTTTTTCCATTCCCCGCTTCTCATTCTCCCTCCAGAACCTGAGCCTTCTTGAGCAAGTTGAGGAAGGAGTCAGTCCTGAGCAGAGTCTCCCCCCTGAGCTGTGGGGCTTCTCCTGACACACACCTGCTGCTGAAGATGTTTCTGAGCCCCCTCCTTCCCTCCTAGGCACTTTGTTCACACTAACAGCCTCCTCCTCCATCCCTGACATGTCACCCCTGCTCCAAGGGCTGGGGACATTTGAAAACATTTCCAGCCCAGGGCACCAAAGAAATTCCTACACATGTTTTCAAAAGTTTCCAAACCCCTGAGACTTGGATAACTCTTTCTTCCTCCTTAACTTGGCCCATGGTGGTGTCTAGGGTCCAGGGCAACATGCCACCCAGTATGCCCAGGCAGCTTCCCGGACTTAAAGGCGGCCCAGATTCTTTAGTTTGGGGGCATGAGCGGTTTTTTGAAATGAGCGACTTTGGCAGGCTTGGCAAGGAGCCGATGGGTATGAGTCCAGGCTTGGGTTCTTTGGTTGGGTATCTGTCTGGTAGCAGGTGCCCTTGGTACTGCGCTGGTGGAGAGGACTGCCCATCACTGCCATTAACCGTTGGCGAATGAGCTCCTAGGGGTGTCTCCCTGCTTAACTTCCTCCCCCACCCCCACCAAGGCCAGTTTCCAAAGGCAAAGCCTGGCAGGGAGTGAGCCAAGGGGGTGTTTAAGGATTCCCAGCAGCTTCGTCCTTCTCCCTCCTTTCTCCACCGCAAGCTAAGACAAGAGGGGGTAGCAGAAAAGTTTGTCCCTTTTCCCATCTCCTGCAGTTTAGTTGAGATAATTAAACTCCTAGATGTAAAATCTTTAGAGACGATCAGCCCTAGGGAAATAAATCCCTTAAGGCTCTTTTTACCAGGCTCTCTAACTGAGCAGCAAGCAGACTTGGGCAAAGCCTGCCACATCCAGAATGGGAATTAGGGGTGTCACAAGGAAACTGACCCTATCCACTCTCACGACATCACCCCCTTTCATTTCATTCCTCAATGAAAAAAGAAAAAACCCACCAGCAGCAGCCCCGAGTCCATGTTGCTTTCCCTCTTCTCTCTCTCCATGCCCACCACCACCCAGCCTTAGCAGCCACATCAGCCCGGGCCATCCTGGGTGCCAAGAGAAGGACCAAAGTGGGGGGGAGGGGACTGGGCATTCCGCAGCAGACTTGCCAGTAGCCTGGAGACGGGCTTCTGTTTCCCAGCCTGGCCCCTTTTATCTGGGAAACAATAGGGATATACAGGGAAGGCCTTATGTGGCACCCAAGCCCCTGGGCCCTTTGACTCCAGGAATTTTTTAAGTGCTGACCTCGCTCCGTGAGGTCCCTTGGCCATCCAATCCAAAGGGCCGGCTGCTCCCCCTGATTCCTACCCAGCTCTGGGCGGGGGCATCCCAAGCTTTTATTCTGTGTCCCCTCCTCTCACCCCCCTCCACCCTGGGCTCTTGGGGGAGAACTTTCCTCTCAGATCCCGGGCTAGAGAAATCAGATGATTCTATAATTTGGGGAGGCGTGGGGGAGGCTGGAGCTTGGTTAGTGTGGATGGAAGAGAATTTTCTAAATGATTTCCCCCTTACCATTCCCCTTTCCCCTTCTCTTCTGGCTTCTCTCATCAGAAAAAATTAATCCATCTTCATGGAGCAAGGGAAAGATTGCTGTATTTTTTAATCAGAGGAGGGGGCTCAATTCCCAATTCTGCCTCTTCCTACCTATTCATCGATATCAGACAAATCCCTCTCCTCTGAACCCCATTTTCCTCATATGGCAAATGAGGAACATAGCCCAGATGACCTCTTGGCTTCCTGACATCACTGGATCTTATGCCTTGGAGTCATATTCTAAGGAGCTGAATCGGTCAAGTATTTATCAAGCCCCTACTATGGCCAGGCAGGATGTCCTGGTGATACAAAGACAGAAACGGACTGGTCCCTACCCTCATGATCTGCCCCACCCCCACCGAGTTGTCTCTGCAGTGGCCAAGCACCAATACAATTTTGAGTTGGAAGGGACCATGGCAATGAATGAAAAGTAGAAAGAAGAGTGTCTGACCCCTCAAGATCTTGTTCAGTCGTGGCCGATTCTTCATGACCCCATTGGGGATTTTCTTGGCAAAGATACTAGAGGGGTTTGCCATTTCCTCCTCCAGCTCATTTTACAGATGAGGAAACTGAGGCCAACAGGGTTACAGGACTTGCCCAGGGTCACACAGCTAGGAAGTGTCTGAGAAAGCACTTAATAAATGCTTATTGACTGACCCACTGACTGATTTCTGGACTTTTCCATCTGCCCTGCAGTTGAACTTTTTTCTATGTGGTTCTTTCCCACAATTAGAGTGTGGGGAATGATCTAAATAGAAAGCAGGGACTGTCTGGATTTTTCTTTTTGTATCACCAGCATTTAGCACAGTGCCTGACACCTAGTAAGCCCTTCATAAAGGCTTTTTCATTCATTTTGTCATTCATTCAGATAGTGATTGAAGAGTGTGGGTGGTAAGGGGGCTCCAGGGTTCAAATCTGACTCATTGACCTCAAATCCAATTCTCGTTACCCCTCCTCAAAGAGCATTTCATTCAATCCTTGTCTTGATAACAGATCACAGAATCAAAAGTCAAAAGCTGTGCATGGCCTTAAAGACCAGTTACTCTAACTCCCTCATTTAACGGATAGAGAATCTAAAGATCAGAAAAATTATGAGGCTTACTCCAAGTCACATGGCAAGTAATTGTTGATGTTAAAACTGGATTCCAGGCCCCTGAAACAACTTTCCTCTGCTAACTTCCCCTGCCCCCTGGGATCTCTGTGCTGTCTAAAACCCCAACCAAATAGGACAGTCTGCCTTTCCTCCCCTCTGCTTCTGTATCTGTTCCTTCTTAATTCTTTTTTCAGCACCTTTCCAAGGGACTCTGTGATTTGTGGGTCTGATCCAGGCTCCCCCAAAACACCCGTGTAGAAGTGACCAACAGCAAGGCAGCACAGGAGAGAACCAGCCTTGGGTTCAGAGGGCCTGGACTCGAGTCTTGTCTCGGACCTCACTGCTGTGACTTTGCACTCATTTAACCTGTCTGAGGCTCAGGCTAGATCTTAGACTACCACCCCTTCTGGCTCCAAATCCATGATCCTTAAGCCCTGGCTCATACCAAGAGCTTTGCTTCTTTGCCCCCAAGCTGAATGTTGTAAAGAGATCTGCAGAAAGAGAACCCTTCTCTTTCTCATCTGCCATCAAACTGTACCCTGGATTGGGAGTTAAGGGGTCTGGGTTTGAATCCTCCTTCTGTTCCTACCGGGGTGATCCAAGGGAACTCATTTCCCTGATCTGAGCTTTGGTCTATAAACACTTTGGAACTGATGACCTGCCTCTCAGGTCCTTTCCATCAGCAGGTCATGATTCCAAAGGGTGTCCTGGGCACTGTGGAATCACGCTAGAGGGGAGGGGAACATCTGCTTGAGCCTTTGACAGGTGACGTGTCAGAGTGGACAAAGAACTGGGATTGTAGTCAGGAGGACTAGGATTTACATCCTGCTTCATGCACCTACATCATACTTCTTATACTGTGTGACCCTAGACAGGTCGCTTTCTAAACTTCAGCTTCCCCATCTGTAAAATGAACGTGTTGGACTCCATGACTTCCCTTTACAGATCTAGAAATAGGATCCCTCTCTGAGCCTCTTTCCTCATCCATGAAATGAGGGAGGCTGGACAGAATGACCTGAGAGATCCCCTCCTGTGCTACAATCCATCCTTCTCTGTGTCTCAGTTTCCTCATCCATAAAGTGAAGGCACCGGCTCCCTTATAGCTCTAAGTCTGCAATCCTATGACCTGCTTCCAACCCTTATCCCTCTGGAGTCAAATTTTTAAATTTATGCCAAATTTACTGACAATTACCAATCACTCTGTCAGCAAGCATTTATTAAGCATCTATTGTGTTCCAGGCACTATCCTAAGTACTGGAGATACAAAAAGAGGCAAATAACAGGCCCTGTGCTCAAGAAACTTGCAATCTATTGGGAGAGACAAGCAAATATGTACGGACAAGCTATATACAGGATCAATAGGGAATAGTAGAGGGAAGGTGCCAGAATTAAGAGGGATTGGGAAAGACTTCCCGTGGAAGAGGAGATTTTTGTTGGGACTTAGAGGAAGTCAGGATATAGAAATAGGGAGGGAGGGAATTCCAGATATGGGGGAGAGCCAGAGAAAAAGCCTGGAGCTGAGAGATGGTGTGTCTTGTTGGTGGAACAGTCAGGAGGCTGGTGTCACTGGATCAAAGGGTGTATTGCAAGGAGTAAGATGTAAAAACACTGGAAAGGTGAGGGGGTGGCAGGTTATGAAGGTCTCTAAACACCAAACAGAGAATTTTTTTATTGATCCTGGAGGATCCTGAAGGATCCTACTCGATTTCATTGAATAGAAGGGTGATGTCGTCAGACCTGTGCTTTACAAAAATCACTCTGGTGAGTGAATGGAAGATGGACTGAAGCAGGGAGAGACAAGGCAGGCAGACCCATCAGCACTACTGCAATAGTCCAGACACGAGATGATAAGGGTTTACACTAGGTTGGTGGTAGTGTCAGAGGAAAGGTGGTGTAATCAGGAAATGTTGTAAAAGTGAAATCGGCAGCTTGGATGGTGGGGAAGGTAAGTGAGAGATGGTGAGAAATGGAGAATGCCACCTTGGGTTGTGAGCCTGGGGGACTGAGAGGGCAGGATGCCCTCTGTAGCTGTAGCAACATTCCAAATGGGAGAGGATTTGGAGGGAGAGAAAGTTAGTTACACTTTGGATATGTTGGATTTAAGATGTCTGCTGGACTCCCAGTTCAAGGTATCTGAAAGACAGTTGGAGATGCAAGATTGGAGTTCTGCAGAAAGGGGCAGGAAAGGTAGATCTGAGAATTATAAGCATAGAGATGGTAATTAAATCCATGGAAGCTGATAAAATCACCAAGTGAGGAAATACAGAGGGAGAAGAAGGAAGGGCCCAGAACTGACTCCTGAGGGGCACCCATGGTTAGAGGGAGGATCCAGCAAAGGAGGCAAAGAGGGAAGGGTCAGATATGTAGAAGGAGAACCAGGGGAGAGAGGGAAAGAGACAGAGACAGAAAGGTTCTGAAACAGTGTCAAAGGCTACAGAGAGGACAAGGAGAATGAGAATGCAAAAAAAATAGCTTTTGGATTTGGCAGTTAAGAGACAATCGGTAACTTTGGACAGTCTTGATGGAATGATAAAGTCAGAAGCCTGATTGTAGGGGTTAAGAAGAGAGTGAGAGGAAAAATAGGGCAGCAGCCTAAGCTGTCCTCAGGGCAAATGCTTCAGTAGCCATAGTGTTGGGATGTTGAACTCCAAAGTCCATTTAACCAAGGGATTCCATTATTTATCCCAGCAATCTTTCACAGAATCACAGATCTAGAGCTGGGAGGGACCTCAGAAGACCATCCCTTTCATTGTACACAGGGAGAAACTGAGGCCCAGAAAGGTCATAGGCTCAAAGCTCTAACTAAGGCTGGAAGGGCTCCCACCTCCAGTTTAGAAATGAGGTCACAGAAGGGCAATTTGACTGAAGGAGGAGTCCTGGGGATAAGAGTCCTCGACCAAAATCCCACCTCTGGAGAGTGAGAGACTTGAGTCAATCACTTAAGACACCTCAATTTCCTCTATACCTCAGTTAATTTCATATATTCTTTTTTTTTTTTAAAGCAATTGGGGTTAAGTAGCTTGCTCAAGGTTACACGGCCAGTTATTTCTGGGTGTGGTGCTAAGTGTCTGAGCCCGGATTCGATCCCCAGGTCATCCCGACACTGGAGCCAGTGCTCTTACTCCCTGAGCCACCTGGCCTACCCCATTTCATATATTCTTAAAAAGTAAAGGGGACATATGGACAAGAACACTGAAGGATTTTACCTTCTATTAATGTGGAAACAAGCCCACAGGTAAATAAATAGGAAACATATTATACAAATACATATATACAAATAGATCATCATATATAATGATTATTGAATAAATATGCTATATTGATTCAATATATATAATGAATATTGAATAAATTCATTAAGTTGCCCACCCAACTTCAAATGAGTAAAAAGATACCGGTACCTCAAAGAAGTGATAGTAAGCCTCAGCCAACCCATTAATGATCTAAGTAGATGATTCTCAACTAATATGGTCTCAAGAAAACAACTTGATTGGGGCTTGTGAGCTAGACAGCATCAAAAACCCCCTCCATCCCCTCCAGGTTCACCCTAGAACACTGAAAGGATAACATAGTCAAGGTCTGGCAACATGATTCATCAGCATAAGTGGGAGTTGGGGCAGTGTCCTTCATACGTATTAAGTCATTTGGGAGCAGGGAGAATGCCAAGAATTGGAGGCATCAAGAATGGATTTGTTCAAGAACTCGTCCTTGATATGAGTCAGGAAGGGAGCTTGAACCCCAAGAGGTCAGATGGGGAAAGAGGGAATTCCAGACATGGGCTGTGCAAAGGCAATGTTTGGAATGAAATGGAGAGTCAGCAGGATAGACTGGCTCATTTTTCACATCCCTGATAGCTCTCCAAAGATTAGCTACTTCTCTATCAAGCCAGCAGCCAAATCCTAGGGCAGGGCTGGTCCCTTCCCTTTCAGCTAGAGACCAGATGACCATTTGTCAGGAATGCTTTAGAAGGGACTCTTTCTGAGGTGTGGATTGGACACATATTTGTTAGAGGGACTCACCACACCAGAAGTGCCCCCAACACTGACAAAACCATGAATCATTCTCATATTTGAGCAAAGAAAGTAGACCAATTGATAAGGCAGGAAACAGGCATTTATAACAATGTTGTTCATTTGTTTCATTCCAGTCTTCATGACTGAGTCTGAGTCTTCATGGCCATGTTTGGGGTTTTCTTGGCAGAGATACTAGAGTGGTTTACCATTTCCTTCTCCAGCTCATTTGACAGATGAGGAAACTGAGACAAACTGGGTGAAGTCCCTTGTCCAGGGCCACACAGCTAGTAAATGTCTGAGGCTAGATTGGAATCTATCTCTTCCTTACTCCAAGCCCAGTACTCTATTCACTGTGCTTCCTAACTGCCTGTATAATAATAGTATCAATCATTTATATAATAACTTACGATAATGACAATAATTAATATGTCATACTGAATACACTTAATCTTCAGGTCATATGGAATGGAAAGCTCCCCAAACATAGGGCTTCTAATGCAAGAAATCCAAACTATGTGGGAATAGGTTGAGATCCATCCAATCCCTGCTGGCCTGGTCATCACTAGAGCTGGCCTGATGATGCTTGCAGTGTGCCTACAATGAAAGGATGGGGAGACATCACAGGACTTGTATTACGTAGCGTCATTTTCACCTGGTGCCATTTTTATCTGAACACCATCAAATAAGAACAAGAATTAAGACAAGAATAATAATGACTGGCATTTACATGGTGGTTTTCAAACACACCTTACGTGCATGACCTCCTTGGATATTCCCTATTACAGCTGGAAAATTGGTAGGACCCTTGTTTTCAGCCCATATGGGGTGAAAATACAGAGAGCTCCAAAAAGGGGTGAAAGCAATTGAGTAGATGAAAGAACAAAGAGAAAGTTGAGAGGAGAAGCCAGAAGCAGGGAATGCTATTTATTTTCCGATGAAATCTGAGTTCCTTGAGGGCAGAAACAGTTTCCGTTTGAATCTGTATCACCAGGATCTATAATACAGTCTGGCACACAGTGAGTGCTTAACAAATGCCAATGGATTCATTAGTTGATCCTAAAGAATGGAAGCTTCTTGAGGGCAAAAACTATTTCTTTTTTTTTCTCTTTATGCTTCCAATCTTGCTGCAGATGGGAGGAACTTGATGCTTGTCGAATGAATGAATGAATGAATGAATGAATGAATGAGCAGCCATTACTGGAGAAGAGGCTGGATGGCCACTCATAGGGAATGTTGTAAAGGAAATTTCCTGGGTTGGATTAGGGAACTGGAGCTCCTTTCCATCTCTGAAATTCTAGGATTGTAACAAGGGCAGCCCCAGCCCTCTCCCACACCATTCCTTGATACTACTGTCTTTGGGGCTGGAGATGTAGGATGGCATTTTTTAATGTTCTGACTTGTTAAGCCTGCTTAATAACTTTCTTCCTTGGACCCAATGAAGGTATTGATATTTATAGTAATATTTATATTATAATATAGTCATTAATATTTATAATAATAAATAATAGTATTTATAATAAATGAATAGCATTTATATGATGCTTTAAGGTTTACAAAAACACTTGACATTCAAGGGTGGGGAACCTGTGGCCTCAAGGCCACATATGGCCCTCTAGGCCTTCAAGTGCAGCTCTTTGACTGAATCCAAATTTCACAGAACAAATCCCCTTCATAAAAGGGTTTGTTCTGTAAAACTCAGACTCAGTCAAATAGCACCCAAGGACCTAGAGGAAAGACCATACATGGCCTCAAGGCCACAGGTTCCCCACCCCTAGCTCTCATTTGGTCCTCACAACAACAAGGGAGGTAGAAGCTATCTTCCTGCCTACTTTCTGAATCTAGAATTTCTTACCTCAGCTCACCAAGCATCCTGATCTTTGAGGAAGCTTGTGACCAATTTCTTGTGGCTATTCTTTCATACAGAGCTGCAATTTCCAAAAGTCAGGCATCATTTAGCTAGAAATCAATTTTAAAATGAGAAGAAAACAGTAGAAGCATTTCTGCTGGGGACATCACGGGGAAGGGAAAGTTGAGATGACAATAATAACAAGGATAATAGTCTTATAAAGCACCTTCTATGTGTCAGGCACCCAGCTAAGCATGTTACAAATATCTTTATCTCATACAACTGAGCCTAAAGAGTCCAGTTAACAAAGAATAGGTCTGTCCTGTGTTCTACCATAAGAAATGGTAGTCAAGGCAAAGTCTCCTTCTGGAGATGAAAAACCTGTTTTTGCTATGGATCTGAAAGAAATGGGTTTTTTTGCTTTTTTTTTTTGGAGGGCAATTGAGGTTAATTGACTTGCCCAAGGTCCCATGGCTAGTTTTTGTGTTAAGTGTCTGAGGCTGGATTTAAACTCAGATCCTCCTGACTCCAGGGCCAGTGCTCTATTCAGTGCACCACCTAACCACCCCAGAAAGAACTATTTTTAAGGGGAAAAAAAAGCAGCAACACTGAGAAATGTTTTTCCCTGTAGTCTAGCGATCAATGCATAGGGTTTTTCTGCCTTTTTGTTTAGAAGAGTAGGAGAGTTATTAAGCTGAAAGAGCATGGCAAAGTCCACTCTTCCCTTGAGGAAGAGGGAATAGCTCCAGCTGATGCCAGATTCTGGAAGCAAACAGCTTCACGAGGTGCTGAATTCATCCAGACCTGGCAGCCACCAACGCCAATCAAAGGAACAGTGAAACAGCGCCCAGCTGAGACCAGGCATCTACTCTCCAGAATGCGGGGTTTCCAGCAGATTCTCTGGAGGGTCCGTGTGTAATCCCCATTGGATGCTGAGTTGCTGCTGGGGGGTTGCCTCCTTGGAGTGAATGTCAGAGAGCTATCTCAGACCTGGCTCCTAGCTTTTGATCCACTTTATGACATAAAGGAGAAAAAGTACCTGAGTTCCTTCTGTTGGGTCAAAGACTTTCAAACCTATTCACACAATTCACCAAGGACCTGCAATTTCCTTGGAGACCTTTGGGAGGCAGAAAACTGGAGCTTGAATGGAAAATTCTTGACCCCTTCCTCCCTGGGAAATCTCTCCTTACTGCCTCACTGGGCAAGCCAGAGCCATGGACAGAAGTACTATTCAGGTACTTGCTAGCTGTGTGACCTTGGGCGAGTCACTTGACCTCCAAGTATCAGTTTCCTCATCTACAAAATGAGGATAATATTAACACTACCTCAGAGGGGAGTTGTGAGATAAAATATCTGTAAAGCCCTTGGCAAACCTTACAGGGCTGTATAAATGCTAGCTTTTATTATTATTTCTGGTAAAACCCCAGACTGATTTATTTGAAGGAGATCCCCTCGGACAAAAGGCAAATATTATTTATTCTGGCTCTCCTCTTTCTACAGCCAGAAAAGATCGGAGCTGTCTAGTCATAAATCCTTTATATTCTTGCCTTCCCCAAACAAGTAACTTCCCAGAACAAGAGAAGCTAACTTTCTAATTCTCACCTTCCAAATACCTGTAATAATTAGAGACCCAGTGTAGTATTAGTAGTTTGGCATGAGCCCCTTTTGAATGCCTAAGGGTGGGAGGAAGGATTTCAGGGGACAAGAGCCAGGGGGTAAGGATGGAGCCTAAAATCCTGGGCACCATAAAAGAATGCCCAGTTTGCCGGAGGTCACCTAACAGTTGCAGAGTGGGCTGAATTCACTAGAAGTTATATGCTATCTAGACTCTAACCAGTCCCTCCCATCTGCCCATCTGTCGGCAAAACTTCTTAGAGAGCGGTCCAGCCCAATCTGTATGTTAACTAAGCTAAAAGACCTCCAGCAGAGAAGGTCAGCTCTGTGTGTGGCCCAGAAGGAGACGGAGTATGGCTTTGCAGCCAGACCGGGATGGGCTACATGACCCCTCTGCTGTGGTCCAAGCTGAAATTCCAGGAAACATTTCAGAAAGGTGCAAGACAAAAAGCTTTCAAGCAGAACTAGGGGGTGGGAATGGGAAGGGTCTTTTGTAGGCCTCTCTCCAGTCCAACTGCTGCTTGGGTGGTATATGTGCCTCTGCCCTCCCAAAGCCCCTCCCAGCTTGTGTTTGGTGTTTGCATTTATTCATTCGTTCATTCCCTCCTTTGTTCATTCATTCATTCATTCCACAAACATTTATTAAACGTCTACTGGTTGCAAAATGTCCTTCCCCCAACCTTAACCCCCAGCTGCTGGTACCTCTCCCTTGGATAGCCTTGTATCTGTTCTGTTTGTATGTTGTATACACCTAAGTTTCTGCATTTCATCTCCACCATTAGAATGTAAACTGCTAGGTGGTACTATGGATAGAGCGTGGGGTCTGGAATCAGGAAGACCCGAGTTCCAGGCTGGCCTCAGACACTTAATTGTGTGACCCTGGCCAAGTCACTTAACCTCTGGCTTTCCTCATCTATAAAATGGAGTTAATAATAATAACTTAATTAATAATAAATAAGTTAATAACAACCCTCATCTCCCACATTGTTATGAGGATCAAATAAGAAACTGTAAAATACTATGCATAGTACCTAGCACATGGTAATCTGTACATAAATGTTAGTTATTATTTATTATTATTAATTACTGTTATTAGTAGTAACTTAGAACTCTTACCCAGCTTCATCACAGCTGGCTGACACTTATCTCCTTTAATTTACTTCTCACATAGGGAAGTCAGTTCTTCAAAGATAAGTAAAAAGCCAATTCCTGGTCAGACTTCATCTTGACTCTAGATTCTAGAGCATAGGGTTCAATTCTGAGTAGCAACTTATAGGAAGGAGACAGATAAACTGGAGAGTCAGTCTACAAGCAATTATTGAGAGCCTAGTGTGTGCCAGTGCTCAGGGGAGGCAAGAAGGATGGTGAAGAGTCTAAGGCCCATACCCTATGAGAGTCACTTGAAGGAACTGGGCATGGCTAACCCGAGAAGGGCAACCATAGCTTTATTCGGGCATTCAAAGGGCTCTTTGGGAAGAAGGTTTCTTGGGCTTGACCCTAGAGGCAGGAACCAACGGTAGACAGTATAAAGAATCAGAATGACGCTTAGCATCAGGAAAGCCTTCTTACCATGTTTCCCCGATAATAAGACCTATCCCAAAAATAAGCCCTCCCCTTACTGTGTAAGATTCCTCTAAAATAAGCCCTCCCCCGAAAATAAGCCCTATTGAGATTGCTACTGTAGTGAAGGTGATCCCCTGCGCTACACGCTATATTACGGTACCCTCTGTATGCACCGTCCCCCCCCCCCATGAAACGCACGCTGCGCTCCGAGCTGCATCCAATCAGAGCTGCAGCAGTGAGCGTGTCATCCTGTTCTTTATTGAATTCATTATTGAATAAAGGTATATTTTTTTGTTCACATTTACCTGTTTATTAAAATTGCTGTCAATGTTCATTAAAATAAGCCCTCCCCTGAAAATAAGCCCTCTGGTGTTTTTCTGTCCAAAAAAATTAATAAGACAGTGTCTTATTATCGGGGAAACACGGTAACACTTACATGGGTGCTAACATGGAACAAGTTACCAGGGGAGGTGGGTGGTTGACCCTCTGGGGAGGCCTTAAATCAGGGGCTGGATGGTCTCGGGGATTTGGGATACTCTGACTCAGAAGTTCTGGGATTCCCTCTAAGAAACATCCTGATTTCTTAGTCATGATCAGAACCACTAGGAGCTGGCATTCCAAAGTAGAGAGGGCAAATTTTCCTTGGAATGTAGCCTGGTGTGGTGAAGAAAGCACTAGAGGTAGAGTCAGCCGGACCAGGGTTCAAATCCCACCTCTGACGCTCTCCAGCTATGTGTCCCTGGGTAAGTAGCTCTGCTCTTCATACCTAAGTTTCCTCCTCTATAAATGGGGCTAACAGCAATCCTTAACCCCTACTTCTATTGCAAGAATCAGAGGAGTGAACATCCTTAAAATGCTTTGCAAATATTAATCATACTAATGTCGAGTTCATCTTTATGGAGGGCTTACAAAGCACTTTACACAGTGTTTCCAGCAACGCTGTGAGAGTGACTTCCCCTGGATGACCACAGCTAGTAAGTGTCAGAGCTGGGATTTGAACTCAAGACTTTCTCATTTCCAGAGGAGTGCTCTGTTCTCTAAGCCAAACTGCCTCTCCCCGCCCCCATATAGCTTAACTTTATAAGATGCTCTGTCCCTTCACAAAACAATACCCTGTGAGGCAGGCAGTGCAAATATCTTTTTCCCCATATTACACATGAGAAGACTGAGGTTCAGAATGGTCAAATCACTTGCCAGAGGTTACAAATCCACATGACAGAGTTGGGATTTGAATCTATAACTTCTGCTTCCAAGCCCAGTTTCTCCCTTTCATGTCCCCACATCACTTCAGTCCCCTGGGGGGGCCCAGAATGGGTTGGGTTTTACCTGCTCAAGGGGTTCAGGACCACAGCTGTCTCCTCCCTTTTCGGCATTTCAGAAGAGAGCTGGCAGGGAGTGGATAGATTAAGAGTGGGGAGGGAAGGGGCCAGGAATGTGGCGGCAGAAGATCAGGGGAATCAAGACCTGCCTGGGCCCCTCATTTACTCCCACTCAAATCCCCACCTCCATTGAGCTGTATCCTGGCTGTGACAGATGAGGCTTTCGCCCCACCACTCCCATTAATGTCAACAGGGGAGAGACGGCTGTGGGCCCCTCCTTGGAGCAGGGCCAACCCGAAAGCAACAGGTCCCTCCATTCACCAGGGGGGAAAGGGACTCCTCAGGTGGCCCTGATGATCTACGCCCTCTAGGCAGGGTGGGACGGTCAGGGGTGGGGAAACCTGTGGCCTCGAGGCAGCACATGGCCCTCTAGATCCTTGACTGTGGCCCTTTGAATTCAAACTTCACAGAACAAATCCTTCTATCAAAAGGTTCCACTTGAGGACCTATAGGGCCACCTGTGGCCTTGAGGCTGCAGGTTCCCCACCCCTGAGAGTCCTCTGGGATTTGGGCAGGAGCTAAACCTTCTAGAAGCAGGGATCCACATTTCATGGCTGGAAAGTCACCTCAGAGATCCAGGAGGTAGTATACCCAGTGCCTGAGACACCAAATCCATAGCATGCTGCCTCATGTTATGCTTTGATGGGCCAATGGGTCCATAAGCTTATCCAGGTAGGTATTCCTTCCATGGGTACCAACCACAACCCAGCCAACCCTTCTCATCCTCTGAAATTTTCAGCTCCTTCCTCCAGAGAGTATTTAGCCCACGCCAGCAGGCCCTCTTCTGTCTCTCTGAACATTCCAAGGATGAGCAAATAGAACCTTCAGTCTCTCCCACGTTATGATTCTCTTTCTTTCCATATGACCAGGCTACTTCCCCTCCTGGAGTCCCGTTTCCTTGGTCATCCCTTTCACGTCCATTCTGATACAAGTCACAAGTCACTGCTAATGAAGTTCAGCCAGCTAATATCCTGTTCATGCTCCCAGGGCATTTTTGGTCACTTTTGCTGATGACTCTTATTGAATTTGGGATATTCTGATTCCTAGTGATGGAGCTTCAGGGGAAGAACTGGGAGTGGACAGTCAGTCTATACCTGCATTGTGAACAGTGTAGAAACTCTCTCCTCCAAAGCAAATTACTCACCTACATCCTTTTACATCTCATTTACTTGTCTTGGACCTCTTGAGAGAGCTTCAGTGACTTTCTGGGAGAGGATCTGAACACAGGTCTCCCCACCTTTCACCATTCTACCGCTGTGTCTCCCAATGGAAGAATTAAGCCCAGTGTTTAAAAATAAAGAGGCAAAATTATGGGCAAAGTCTAGTCTGGGATGATTAAAAGCCATGCACAGTTCCCCAAATGCTGTGTAAACCATTCTTTGCCTTCTAGGTGGATTAGCTGAGTGGAATGCTAGGTGGCTTTAGATTCAGGAAGACCTGAGTTCAAATCCTGCCTCTGATACTATGTGACAGTTTCCCTGTATGAAACTAATACTACACCTACTTGATAAGGTTGTTATAAGGACCAAACAAGAATATATGTGTATGGATGTATGTATGTGTGTATGTATACACACATATGTTTATGTGTATCTGTGTATAGTATATATACATGTGTGTATATTTATAGTGTGTATATCTACACGGATCTATGTAATATAATCTCATAAATTTGTATATATGAAATCTATATAGTCTCGTTGTATGTATACACATGAGTACCTATTTTCAGACTCCACATGTGCACTTGTGTACATGGATATACATATATATTTATGCACATGTGCATGTACACTGACATGTATATGAATTGCACAGCATACATATGCATATATCTAGTGATTTTCTGACTTTTTAAAACCATGACCAGCATCTCCTAACATTCCAAGGATTGTCATATAGAAAAAGGAATCACTTCTGCTTGGCCTCAGAAGGCACAGCAGGAACCAGTGGCCACCAGCTGTACTGAGGCTTCTTCAGTCTAGATGGAAACCAGCAATTGGAGCAGACCCAAAATGGAGCGAGCTGCTGCCAGAGGCAGGGAGGGTGCTTACTCACTAGACAGAAGCAGAGGCATGGAGTTTTACAAAGTTGGAAGGAATCTCCGAGGGCATCTGGTCCTATCCACACTTGAAAATTGTCTTAAGTGTTTAGTGTGGCAGGCCGTGTACTAGACACTAAAAATACAAAAAGAAAAATGCAACAACACCTGCCCTCAAGGAACTTACATTCTACTGGTCAATCTCTAAGGTAAAGCCCAGCTTTCGATAATAAGACTTTATGTTCTCCTTAAGTCTATTCCCCTACATACTTTGCCCCTTTCCCTTTTTGTACACCAACTACATAATCTCCTTAATCCAGCCTACATTTAACTGGTTCCAACCTTCAGTTTGGGTGATAGTTCCTCCCTTCCTTGTTTGCTTCCTTCCTTCCTTGCTTCCTTCCTCTCTCTCTCCTCTCTCTCCTTCCTTCTCTCTCTGTCTCTCTCTGTCTCTCTGTCTCTCTTTCTCTCTGTCTCTCTGTCTCTCTCTCTCTGTCTCTCTGTCTCTGTCTCCCTCTCTCTCTGTCTCTCTGTCTCTGTCTCTCTCTCTCTCTGTCTCTGTCTCTCTCTGTCTCTCTCTCTCTCTCTGTCTCTGTCTCTCTCTCTCTGTCTCTTTCTCTCTCTGTCTCTCTCTTTCTCTTTCTCTGTCTCTCTCTCTCCCCCTCCCTTAACAATGTGATATCCCTACCTTTCTATTTTTATCTCCATTTTATAAATAAGAAAACTGAGGCTCAGAGTGGCATGGTCACAGACATATAGATAATAAGTAGACCTAAAAGCAAGAAGCCTCTCTCCATCACACCTGACAAGTGGTTATCCAGTCTTTGCCTGAAAACCTCCAGTCTCCAAAGAGGAGAAGCTTATTGCCTAGTGCAAAGGGGTAAACTGTGAGCTCTGAAGAATCTGGGTTTAAAACTCCTCTCTGAAACCACCTGGTGATCTTGTACAAGTGACTTCTCCCTGAGCCTCAGTTTCCTCTTCTGTAAAATGATAGGGTTGCGCTACATGGTCTCTTTCAGCTCTAAATCTAAAGTCCTAAGTCCTTTTCCGCTGAGTCTCATTATCCTCCTGTGAAAATGATAGGGTTGGAATACATGGCCACAGAGGTCCCTTCCAGCTGTGGATCTGGGATCCAATGGTCCTGTCACCTCCTGAGGAAAACAGTGTCAGGAAATCTTCCTGAAAATCTAACCAAAGCTTACCTCTTTGCACCTTTTACCCATGGATCATTATTCTTCCCTCTGGGGCCAGACAGAGTAAGTCTGATCTCTCTTCAACATGGTGGCCGTCAAGTGATTTCCTAAGTTTTTTTCAGAATAAAAATCCCTGGTCCCTTCAATTGATCTTCATGAAGCATGAGGGAAGAGAGAAGGCAGAAGGGAAGAAGGGGGAGGGGAAATGGAATAAACATTTATATAGTATCTACTGAATGCCAGGCATTGTACTAAATGCTTTACAAGTATTTTCTGCGATGAAAGGGTAAGGAGGGAGAACATTCCAGGTATGGAGAGAGAAATTGTAAAGTAACAGCACAATTCTGTCTACTTGACTTTGGGAAGGCCACTTTAACTCTCTGGGACTCAGTTTCCTCATTTGTAAAAATGGATGCTCCTTTAATGTCCTAGTTGCCCTCAGCAGTTATGCTCCAAAGAGTAAAAGGTACAATTTATCCCTGGAGACACAGGGAAATAAAACAAATGGCCTGTTATATCCTCTTTCTCATTATGATCATCATGCTATAAAACCTTGTCTGACTTTGGTTCGGGGCATTTATTCCTACTGATTGATAGAGGAGGCAGTGATCCCTAACCTTGCCTTCAAAGAAAGGCTGCAGGAGTCCTGGGGGATGATCTAGGAGCAATTTTCGTTCATGCAAGAGCTAGACAAGATTACCACTTAATTTCCTTCCACCTTGAAATTTCTATGGGATGGGAGGGGAAGAAAGGACATGAAACTAAGAAAAGAGGAGAAAGGATGGAAGGAAAATATTCCTATCACTGCCACATGCCCAATCTTCTCCCTTCTTTTCTCTCCTTTTTTCCTCCCATTTTCCTTCTTCCTTCTTATACTCCATCCTTCTCCCCCCCCACACTTTTCTTCTTCCCTTTCCATCTACTTTTCTCCTTCCTATTCCTTTCTTCCTTCCCCCACCCCCTTTCCTCTCCATTCTATTTCTTCTCCCATTCTTTCCTGTCCCCTATCCAATAATGAATCCTGGGGAACCTACCTGTCCTTATTTTATTGTGATATCTGTTTGTTTAGGGGATGGTGACTTGTAACATCATCAGCCTAGAACACTCCCTCCCTCCTCCCAATGCAGATCAACAGCTTGTCATGGGCTGCTTGGGGAGTACCATGAGACTGAGTCAATCTTCAATGCACAATGATTTACTAAGCGCTTGCTATGTGCCAGGCACTGGGCTAAGGGGATCCAAATACAGGTGAAAGAAAGACAGTCTCTGCCCTCCAGAAGCTTACATTTCAATAGGAGATGGCACCATCTCATAGAGGAGCTTTAAAGGGGGCTAGAAAGAAGGCACTGAGGCAGAGGCATGGTGACATAAACTTAATGAACCAAAAATGGCTGCTCTGGGGCCATCCCCAAAATGGTGACTAAAGGAAGAGCTCCTCAATGGGAGAAGGAGCCCTCAAGAGTCCAATGACTTGCCCAAGCTCTGACTCCCCATGTTAGTGGTAGGATTTGAACTCATGGCTCCTTAACTCTGAGGCCAGTTTTCTGGCTGCTGCATGTGCAGTAGCCTTCTGGATAGTTTCCTTGCCTCACACCTCTCCACGTTCCAATCCATCCTTCACATATGGACCATATGTCCCTTCTACTCAGTCAGCTCCATTTGCTCCCTGTTAGAGATGATATCAAATATGAAATCATCTTTTAGCCTTTAAAGCCCTTCCTAGCCTGGTCCCATCCACCCTTCCCTGTCCTCCAGTCCTCTACAATAGTCTCCTTACTATTGTTCCCATAAGACACTCCATCTCTTGACTGCATTTTCACTGGCCATTCCCCATACTTGGGATACTCCCCCTCCTCACTTCAGCCTCTGGGATTCTCAAGCTTCCCTCAAATCCAGACCTTCCCACACCTCCCCACTGTTAGTGCCCTCCCTCAGAGATGATCTCCAAGTGACTCTCAATGATTGACAAGACTGTGTATATATATATGAATATGTATACATATATATATATATGAATATGTATACATATATATATATATATATATATATTGAACTTGACTAGGCTGGTTCTCCAAAGATTGACACATAAGCAATCTTCAGACTTGCATTCTAAGCCTGTCAAGCAAAAGCCTTGCCTCTGCCGCAATGGCTTTGAAGAAGTGAAAGGAAAAAGCATGGGCTTTTTTAACCTTCTTTGTATTCCCAGGATGCTTGTCGAATGACTGATTGACTGACTCAACCTGTTTTGACATATTATTTTTCATTGGCAGAATCAGTTAATGACTTAGACAGGGCATTCCTGTATATCACTAAAGAAGCAGATTGAGATGGTCATTCTGGGGACCTGGTTTAGGGCCAGACTAGAAAAGAATAAACTTTCTGCTAAAATCCAACTCCTCTCTTCTCCTTCTCAAAGGACCAAGTATTTCTATGGAAAGAAGATGAATGGAGAGATTGAGATTAGAGTGGAACAGGTCAGTAAGAGCCAACCCTTTCTACAAAAGTGGCCATTAGCAAGAGGAGCATTCCCCATTGCCATGATGTCCTTTGCCCCTAAAAGATGCAAGATAGGAGAAAAGGGAAAGTGGATCACTTGTAGGTACCCACACTGGATAACCAGTTTTGTGTTGTTACTTGTGTCTTAAAAGTTCTTCTCTGAGGAGGCTGTGGGTTCAGAGTCATAGCTGCTCTGGGATGGTTCCACCTTTCCTTGGTTAACCCATTGACCAGCCTCTCCCTCCCTCCCTCTCTCCCTCTCTCCCTCTCTCTCTCTCCCTCCCTCTCTCTCTCTCTCTCTCTCTCTCTCTCTCTCTCTTCCTCCCTTTTCCCTCTCCCTCCCCTTCTCCCTCTCCCTCTCCTTCTTGCTCTCCTCTCCCTCCCTCCCTCTTTCTCTCTCTCCGCCCCATCTGTCAATCTCTTCTAACACATACCAGAGAGTTATTTGTTACATTAAATAGCAATTTCCCCTCCCAAGCGCTCTCTCCACCCCAACCCATCTCATCCATAGACCCATATCCTTACCACAACCCTAAAAGATAGGTCATGAACAGGGAAACCTATTACAGGCATGAAAATGGAGACACAGAAATATCAAGGAATGAGTCAAAGGACACAGAGGGGAAGGACTGTCTTACTTCTGCCTTTGTTAGCATCGTACCTAGCACATAGTAGGGATCAGCCTGGCATACAGTAGGCACAAATACACAATGTATATTGGCATCTTCTTTGAAACTTGGCATATTGCCTAGACTGGTGAAGTGAATGTAATTAACCTGCCTAAAGTTATGCATTCTTGTTGATTGACTGATTCAGAGTGAAATCAGGACAAGGACACAAGTGTCCCAGTGCCTGGTGAATATTAAAGCTACCATCCTTACTCAAAGGACTACAAAGATCTTAGAAATTCCTTTTAAGTTCAAAAGGAACTTAATAGTCATTGAATTCAATTCCATTATGTTACAGATGTTTAAACTGAGGCCCAGAAAAATGAAATGGCTTGACCAACATCATGAAACAAATTAGTAGCATCCTTATTCTTACCCTTATAACATCATGATTGTAATAATTGTTTTGATTCTTTAGAGCCAAACTTCTTTCTTAATTTTTTTTTCATGGACTCCTCTGGCAGTCTTCTCTGATCCTCTTGGAACCCTTCTCAGAATCATGTTTTTAAATGCACAAAACAAAATCAAAGAAAACCAGTTATATAGAAATAAAGATGGAGTTGATTTTTCTTTTCCCGTTCAAATTCATGAGCCCCCTGAAATCCATCTGCATATCTCTAGTAGGATCTGTGGCCCCCAGGCCTCTACTTTGGGTGGGCAATTACATCAGAATGGGTGTTGCTTTTACTGATGTAAATCTCAACCTCTGCCCTCCTTAGTACAGGGTGTTTCTCCCAGGATTTAAACTCCTTGAGGCAAGGATTTTTCATTTTTTTCTTTTTATTCCCAGTGCCTAGCACAGTGCCTGGCACATAATAGAGGTTTAATAAATTCTTGTTGATTGATTTGATTCATGAAAGTCTGTGGCCAAAAATATGTATCACTTAGTAGTCAACGTTAAAGTCATGAGGACTTGGCTAGGCTGGTTCTCCAATGATAGACACATAAGCAGTCTTCAGAATCATATTCTAATCCTGTCAAACAAGAGCCTTGTCTCTGCTGCAATAGCTTTGAATAAATGAAAGGAAAAAGCAATTATTGAATGTTTGCTGTATATGAGGTACTGAGCTAAGCACTGAATAAACACACTGGCTGTTGTCCTTTGTTCTTGAAGAGGACCAAAATGGCATCACTATGTAAGAGTCAAGTTATAATGTGTCCAATTGTAGCCAATCAGACCAATATAAGCTCAGAGTGCTCTACCCCAGGTTGGGCACAAATAGTCCATGGGAACATTTGGGGTGGATTCTCTAATTTTGTGCATCTTACATTTCTTTTGAGCTAATTTAGTTCTGCTTTGCTCATAGAGCATGGCACCTTCTCAGATGTGGGCACGCCATACTGAGTGGTCCTATGCCAGTGTCTCCCATGTCTCACAATCGATTCCAAAGTTCTTAAGAGAGACCTTGAGCATTTCCTTGTATTGCTTCTTTTGACCACCTTGCAAGTATTTGCCTTTTGTGATTTACTAGTCCCTACCCTCAAGAAACTGCTTTCTTTTTTTTTTTTAAAGCAATTGGGGTTAAGTAACTTGCTCAAGGTTACACGGCCAGTTATTTCTGGGCATGGTGCTGAGTATCTAAGCCCGGATTTGATCCAGGTCATCCCGACACTGGAGCCAGTGCTCTTACTCGCTGAGCCACCTGGCTGCCCCTAAGCAATCGGGGTTAAGTAAATTGCTCAAGGTTACACGGCCAGGTGTTTCTGGGTGGGTGCTAAGTGTCGGAGCCCGGGATTCGATCTCCAGGTCATCCCGACACTGGAGCCGGTGCTCTTACTCGCTGTGAAGAAACTGCTTTCTCAAGGAAGAAGACAATACCTGTGGTGAGTGGTGGAAAAGAAAGAGTGTTTCAGCCCAAAGGGATGTTAATTGGAGTCATAGGGTTATGAATTGACCTGTGGTTTCTTTTTCAGGAACAAGAGTAGGGTTGGTTTAGTTACCATTCTCAGAGCCAGCATCGGAAAGAAGGAGAAGGGGTGGGCAGGATTGTGTTGGACAAGTTACATCTTAGCATGGAGATAGTAGGGAAATACAGTTGGTTGGAAACCATGGCAAGACCCAGTAGAGGCTGGGAGCTTGAGCTCTGATGGGAAGTGGCCGGTGGAATTGGATGGCACAGAGATATTGGGAAGAGGCATGATGGGGCCCAAACCCAGGACAAGGTAAAGCAAGTACTCCCAAGTCGGAAAGACTTTAGGTCAAATCCAGTCTCAAATACTTCCTAGCTGTGTGATACTGGGCAAATGCCTTCCTCTGAGATTAATATCCATTTCTACTGCATGTGTCTTGTATGTTCTTAGTCATTTGCATCTGGTTTCTCCACTGGGGACCTCCTTGAGGACGGGGACTGGGTTTTTGGCTTTCTTTGTGTTGCGGTGGCAAGTGCAGTGCTTGGAAAATGGTCTCGTAACCTTTGCTTGCCTCAGTTTCCTCATCTGTAAAATAGGAATAATAATAGCACCTTTGAAGATTGTGGTGAAGACCACATGAGATAATATTTATGAAGGTCTTGGAACAGTGCTCAACACATAATAGACACTCAATAAACACTTGTTTCTTCCCTCCCTTCCTGTTCCGTGTTCAAATCCCACCTCAGACACATACAGATTTTTGTGACCATGGGAAAATTCCTTGACTTCTCTGGGGCTCAGTTTCCTCATCTGTCAAATAAGAAGGTTGGACTCTATGACCACTAAGGTCCTTTCCAGCTCTAAACTTATGATTGCATGATTCATTTCATTTGGAGCCATCATCACTTAAGAGAACAAAAGGAAAGATCTGGAGAACGCTAGGCTTGACAAGCCTCCATTCATTATTTCCATCTCTTTCCAAAGAAATGAGCCTTTGGCTCATCCCATGGAGTTCTTGGCTTCCCCACTGGCTGCTGGGAGTCCTGTTGGGTCCAGTATGTTCTTAGAGTCATAAAAACACAGAGTGTTCAACTTGGAAGGGGCCTTAGAACTCATGTGGTCCAACCCTGCTCGTGTTTGTTCATCAGTTGGTTGGTTTTCATTGGCTGACTGGTGATTTCACTGGGGCAGGGAATTTCCTCCACTGTTTGTTGCGCTGTTCCTCAGTCACTGGAAATCCTCACACACACACACACACACACACACACACACACACACACACACACGATAACCATTGAGGTCTAGATGAGGGGCCCTTTGGTCTTCAGTCAGTCTTTCCCATTCCTTCCTCTTTCCTTCTTTGATCCCAGTACGTTAGAATATATCACGGAAGGACCTGAAGCCAGAAAAGAACTTAGAGATCACCCATTCATTTTATAGATAAGGAAACTGAGACCCAAGTTCAAGTGACTTCCCCAAAGTCAATGTAACAGATCTTTGTTGCTGCCTTTGAGGCTCACCCCCCCCAATTCCTAGAATATTGCTCCTTCTCCCCTGTCCAAAGAAAGATGGCATATCAGTTCTTTGTTATAAGCTATATTGCTCTGGGAAAAGGGAGCAAGAGGGATATTAGGCAGCTGATGGCACAGTGGAAAGAATGCTGAACCTGAAATCAAGAAGACGTGAGATCAAATCCAGCCTCAGACACTTACTAGCTGTGTGATCCTAGATAAGTCACTTGACTTCTGTTTGCCTCAGTTTCCTCAAATGTAAAATGAGGATAATAATAGCATCTTCTTCAAAAAGTTGTTGTGAGGCTAAAATGAGATAATATATATAAAAAGAACTCAGCCCAGTGCCTGGCACAAAGTGGGCTTTTATAGAAATGCTTGTTCCCTCCCTTCTATAAGGGGGAAACTGACATAACATAAAAACAACTAGATCAATACAAATTTTATTTAATTTATTATATACAATAAATCTAATAAGTACAATTTATTAAATTTAAATAAAAATTTATTTTTTTTCTCTTTTTTTTTTTTTTAAGCAATCAGGGTTAAGTAACTTGCTCAAGGTTACACGGCCAGTTATTTCTGGGTGTGGTGCTGAGTGTCTGACCCTGGGATTCGATCTCCAGGTCATCCCGATTCTGGAGCCTGTGCTCTTACTCGCTGAGCCACCTGGCCGCCCCTAAGCAATTGGGGTTAAGTAACTTGCTCAAGGTCACATGGCCAGGTGTTTCTGGGTGGGTGCTAAGTGTCTGAGACCGGGATTCGATCTCCAGGTCGTTCTGACACTGGAGCCGGTGCTCTTACTTGCTGTGCTACCTGGCCGTCCCTAAATAAAAATTTATTTAAAAAAATTTTAAACAGTTGGTGTTGCATTCATACCTGGAATTCTCTCACAGCTTTTCTGGCTTCCTCTTAGACTTGAGGTCAATTCTGCCTTCAGAGAGAAGTGTTTCCTGGTGCTCTCCAACCCTCTCCTCACTGCTGATGCTTCCCCTCTGAGATCCTTGCTCATTGACACTGTATAAACCTTGTACATACATAGTCATTTGCATCATGTTTTTCCCATCAGTGCCCTTCTTGAGGGCATAGACTAGGTGTTTGCCTTTCTGTGTGTTCCTGGGGTACACAGAGTGCTTGGAATATTTTTGTTGTTATTTTATCATTCCCAATCATGTCCTACTCCCTGTGACCCCATTTGAAAATTTTCTTGGCAAAGATACTGGAGTGGTTTGCCATTTCCTTCTCCAACTAATTTTACAGATAAGGAAACTGAGGCAAACAGTTAAATGACTTGCCCAGGGTTAAACATTTAATAAATGCTTGTTGACTGAGTTACAGACATTCCACCAAGCAAACCCTAGATGACCCTCAAAGAAGTTTCCCTAGAATTAAGTCCAGGATGCTATAGGTATTGGGAAGTGAGATAAGGGACATTTGTTTACATGTGCTCATAATTTTAATACTAGAAGTCATTATAATAATAAAAATAATACAGACATTTGTATAATACTTTAAGATATGCAGACATTATCTCATTAGATCCTTACAGCATACCTGGGAAGCAGGTACTGTTATTATCCTGATTTTACTGATAAGGAAACTGAGGCTAGACCACATAGAGTATCTGGTGTAGGATTTGAACTCAGGTCTCCCTAACTCCAAGTCTACTACTATATTCTGTGGCATTTACTTGGTGAAAATAGCCCAGAAATTTCAAAAGTTGTCTCTGGGTGAATCAAGGTCTTCTCCAGTCTCAGCCCTGGGTCACACCCTTGCTCTGGTAGCTGCAAATTACCTCTAAATCCTTATTTGTCATGACCCCAAGTGCATTGGTAGATGCCCTGGTTGGAGTTCATTGTTTCCAGGTCACTAGCTATGAGGAACCCTGTCACCTATGTAGGGTTCTGGTGGGCACTGGGATACCTTCTGTGTAATTAATGGTAGTTAGGTTCTGGTATTTATGAAGAAAGAAAGAAGGAAAGAAAGAAAGAAAGAAAGAAAGAAAGAAAGAAAGAAAGAAAGAAAGAAAGAAAGAAAGAAAGAAAGAAAGAAAGAAAGAAAGAAAGAAAGAAAGAAAGAAAGAAAGAAAGAAAGAAAGAAAGAAAGAAAGAAAGAAAGAAAGAAAGAAAGAAAGAAGGAAGGAAGGAAGGAAGGAAGGAAGGAA
>NW_027185720.1:9112842-9129600 GCF_028583685.1 Petaurus breviceps papuanus | reverse complement strand
GAAGGAAGGAAGGAAGGAAGGAAGGAAGGAAGGAGAGAATACAAAAAGGAAGACAATTTCTGTACGAGAAGGGTTTGCGGGGTATGATGACCAGTAAGGGTGTGTGGGTCTGGGGAGACAGGGGAGGGTGAGTAGAGTCATAGGGTCATTAACCCTTCCAGAAACAATTATATTACTGGTCAGAGCAACAGGTAGAAAGTTGGGGGTGGTGGGCTTCCTCCAGGGCAATGGCAGCCTCAGTGGACACCTGAATGAAGCGTGGTTAGAGGCCAGCTCCATACCCTACCTAGTCTAAGCACATTTGAATTCACTCTGTCTCCAATTAAGGTACCTTAGCCCTAGGGTGGAGTGTTCCGAAGCTCAGTAGACTCATCTTCCCTCGGTCTGGGGGCCAAGAGTGGAGGTCTAGGTGGGAGAAGCTGGATAGTAGTGCTGAGCACAGAGGATGGAAAGATGCCCCAATAGCTCTATGGCTGTTATGGGAAATGTCATCTGCAATTTGGAGTTATCTGGAGAGTCTGCAAATGAACTGGAGTCTCTGGCTAATGGTGAATTAGTAATAAAGTAATCAACAGTGGAAGGCCAGGGGATGGAAGGCAGGAGTTCTTAACCTTTTGTATCCTGGACCCCTTTGGCATCATCCTGGTGAAAGCTAAGGACTCCTTCTTAAAATGATGCATTTAAATGCATAAAGTAAAATATAGAGGATTATGAGGAAAATCAATTATGTTGAAATAAAGTTGTAATCATTTTTCTGGTGAGTTCATGGACCTCCTAGGGGATGTTGGGGAATGGACCATAGGTTAAGAACCTTTGATTTTAGAGGAAACAGCAAAGAGTCAGAAGTCCTGGGGGACAGAAGTCCTTGGATCAGGCAGAAGATCTGAGGGTTCAAATCCCAACCTAATCACTGACTACCCATGTGACCTGGTCAAGCCAATGCTTCTCTGGACATCATTTTCATCCTCTAAAATGAGTTTGGAATTGGTGACCCCTGTGGTTCATTCTTTAGAAAATCTTCTGATCTGATAAGGCATCTGGGCATTTTGTGCTACTTAACACCATCACTACCCACCCCACCTCACCATGCCCAAGCTAACCCAAACCAACCTCGAGACTAAATAAATTTGACTTCCCAGCTGGGTGGGTTGTTAATACAAGTACTAATCGCACAAGGAATGTCACATGTATCCACAAACCCCAGGGAAAAATCTTGGGGACAGGAACCACTGCTGAGTCTGAACCAGTCTTGTCTTTTGGGACTCTGTCTCCCAACTAAGTGCCCAAGATTAGATAATTGATTTCCCTCAGTGACCTAAGAGGGCAGAGAGAATGAAAGGTCTGTGGTTGTCCCCCTTTAACTCCCCCAGAAGTTCTGAAACTACTCAATTCCATGTTCTCTGAGCCAGGGATTATGAGTCTCCCAGGGGATTGCCCTGGAAGGGATGCTTCATTTGCATGACATTACCCAGAATGCTCTCTTGGCACACCAGTGTCTTCCAGCAATGTCCTGCTAGAAATCTGAAAGGTCCCAGTGTGGCTGAGGCAAAGGGTCTCTCTTTCACAAGCCCATGTCACTTACCCAAAGCCCATGTGCCTGAGTGATGAGGCTGATGAGTGTATTAATATTAAACAGCCTCAGTACTGGAAGACAGCTAGTGAGCAGGAGCTAAGGGATGAGAATAAATGTCCCAGCCAAGATTCTGGGACTCCAGGCTTCTTCCAGCTTTAATTGGAAACATGCTGATAAGATAATAGGCAGGCAATAAGGTTCGCATCCTGTCCAACCCATGCCCAGCATTGTTCAGGACACTGTGGAGAAAGATAGAAGCCTGTCCTTAAACTGCTAAGCAGGAAAAATTCAGAGGCCCTCTGAAATCGCCCTCCATTAGACTGGAAACTCCTTGAGGGTAGGGGTCGAAGTCATGTTTGCATTCCCCTCAGTACCCAGCACAGTGCAGTCCTCTGCCCAACTTACATGAGGAAAGGAAGGAAGATAGAAGTGAAGAGAGAAGATGGTGAAAGGAAAGAAAGGAGAAACAAAGAAAGTAGAAGGGAAGGAGGGAGGGAGGAGAGGGAAAGGGAAGAAAGGGAAAGGAAGGAATGAAGGAAGAGGAAAGGAAGGACAGAGAAGGGTGGGAGAAAAGGGATGAAGAGGAAGAAAAGAAAAAAGGAGAAATGGAAAATAAGAGGAAGGTGTGGTGGGAAAGGGAAGAAGGGAGGAAGGAAGGAATAAGAGGGAAGAAAAGAGGATGTGAGAAAAGGGAGGAAGGAAAGAAGGAAGGAAGGAAGGAGAAAAGGAAGATAAGAGGAAGGTAGGATGGAGAAAGGAAGATAAGAGGAAGGTAGGATGGGGAAAGGAAGAAGGAGGGTGAGGAAAGGAAAAAGGAAGGAAATAGGGAAAATAAGAGGAATGTGGGGTGGGAAAGGGAAGAAGGAAGGGAGGAAGAGGAAATGGAAGGAGGCAAGGAAGGAAAGAGAAACAGAGAAGGCAGAAAAGAGGAGGAAAAGGGAAATAAGGAAGACTGAAGAGAAGGACAGAGGAAGGGGGAAGGAAGGAAGTCAAGGGAAGAAAAGGAGATGGAGACCTGTAATGGGAATGTAAATTTGAAGATCTTCCCTGCCCCTAGGCTAAAGTGCACCTGGAGCCTAGGGTGGGAGGCTTGTTTTTTCAGTTGATACTTTTTGATTGGCCAGTGGGTCCAAAAGATTGTTACATTCTCTGAGCCAGGAGAAGGCTATATAAGCCCTGATGTGTAGCTTTGTTTTTGGGGCTCACTTTGAGAAGTATTCTGTGATTTGATATGGATTCTGGGAAGCCGTTGTCCAGAGCCTCCCGGCTTTGAAAAACCCAGATGTTGAAACCCAGATGTTGATTTGGTATGGATGTAATGGTTGGACAGTTTGGAAAGCTGTCTACTTGATCTGTTTCTGTCTTGATACTTCTGCCTGTATACTTTGAAGTTAGGGGTGCTGACCTTTTTCCCCTGAACGAGGTAAACGATATATGTTTGACTGATTAAAGTAAGCTTGTTAACCCATTTTGAGTTGCTTTCCTTTATCAAAGCAGATCCAAGAACCTGTGGTGGCAGCAAATCCTGAGGACGCTTGGGGTGCTTGCTGCTACAAGACCAGAAGGGAGGAAGTGGGGAGAGTGAAGCATTGAAGGTTTTCTCACAGGATTATCTAATGAAAACAGTATTTTAAAAAGATTTCCTGTATTGCAGGTGAAAGGCAAGTTGGCTATATACAAGTATGCATAACTGACCTGAGAAAAGGCCACTGTTTCTCATATTCTCTCACAAAACTGACAATATTCAGTGACTTCTTGGACCTTGGCTGATGTGATTGAATGCAATGTGTTTTTGAGGGTCCCTTCCATCTCTCCTCCTCTGTTTCCCTTGCTTGTGTTTTATTTCTGCTCAGTTATTGATCTGGCTTCATATTCTTCCCAATCAATGCATAAAAGCAAACATTTATCCAGTGCACCCTGTGTGATACAGACAATGGTGAGTCAGCCCCTGCCCTCAAGGAGCACCTCTTCTAACTTTCTTTTAGTCTACACCAGCCAGTACACCAGTAGTCCCCTCCATCTTTCAGGGGAGATGGGAGTGTTCTTCTCATAGACTTATTTGGGCCCAGACTTGGCCCATTTAGCAGAATTGAAACAGACAGCGGTGCCTCATTGACTCTCTCTGGTCCTTCCACCCTGGAGTCTTGCCTGAATAATAGCTTGCTGCTGGGCTCAGTCTGAAACATTGAGGCTTGACTCCGAATCTCTTTATCATTCCCCCTCTCTCCATGACCTCGTAGCATTTGACATTAAGCAGAGCTTGGCATATTTCTGTGCAGGGCTGGGTCCTCCAGAGCTCAGCCCCCTTACCGATTCTACACAGCACTGTTCGGTTAACCCAATCATGCAAGATTTATGTGTTTGCCTTGGCTTCCTCTGACCCAAGAGGGCTTGTTTTGTTTTGCTTTGAAACCATGCCTGTCTCTATCCTTCCTGGCAATTGATGCCTTTGTCTTTGTAAATCAAAGAAATCACGAAGAATGAAAAATGAACAGGACCTTGGGATGAATTAACAGGAAGACCACTTAGCAAGGCGGCCAAGAACTTCCCTCCCAACATGGCCCTTAGTGTGGGGCCTCCTTAACGTTCCATGTTCCATGTGCAGCTCCCTACTTGGAACTGAAATGTGGAAAAATGGAGAAAGGAGAGAAGGCCTTGAGGAGGGCATTAGACAGGAACTCTGCATCTTGTTTTCACTGTTTCCAGCTCCCTTCTTCATCTCAGCTAAAGCTCTTGGGTATAACCTCTACCCTTCCCTTCATTTTACTCCTCACAGGTAGGTAGGTAGGTGAGTTCAGTCATTTTTTAGTTGTGTCCCACTCCTCCTGAGCCCATTTGGGGGTTTTCTTAGAGGTTTGCTACTTCCTTCTCCAATTCATTTTACAGATGAAGAAACTGAGGCAAACAGGGTTAAGTGACTTGTCCATGGCCACACAGCTAGTCAGTGTCTGAGGCCAGATTAGAACACAGGAAGAGGCCTGGCTCTCCATCCATTGCACCCTCTAGCTGCTTGCTCCCCACAAAAGCTCCCATTTTTATAGCATCTTTGAATTTACAAAGCAGTCCAGGCACCCAATCCCACTGCCACCCCAACCACCCTATGAAGTGGGTAGGGCAGATATAATCATTCCCATTTTATAGGTGAGGAAAGTGAAGTTCAAAGAGTCAAACGACTTTTTGGGGGTTCACATGACTAGGAATCCTGGTCCCTCTCTCCTGTTCTGCTCTGCTTCTCCTACCTGACCCTATCTCTGACCTATCTCTGCTCTGTCTTGGGATCTTAAAATTCCACACTGGGTCATCCTACCTTTGTTTATTATTGTGCTTTCCCAGTGTATAGACAGGGTGTCCCCATAGTCACCCTAAAACTTTTGGGACACCCTGCACATACATGCCGCCAACCAATCCTCACAGACACTCTGAATTCGGCTAGGTGGTATTATCCCCAATCTGCAGATCATCAGGCATAATTAGATCTGGGAGGAACCTTTGGGGCTTGCCTAACTCACCTCCCTCATTCTACAGATGGGGAAACCAAGGCCCCGGAGAAATTAAAAGCTTTGCCCAATGGTATCACACAGCTAATCAATGGCCTCTCAATTCTTGATCCTACATAATAAACAATCCTCCCTCCCTAGGGCACCACTGCAGAGCCAACCTCCTGGTCGTGCCATTTTCCAATGGTCTTCCCTTCTTCTAAATTCCTCTTGTCCTTATCCCCTCGTACAGTGCAGGTGTCCCAAAAGTCTTAGTGCACTTAAACTGACTCCCTGTGTTTATACATCAGTAGTGTATAAGCCCCTTAAGGTCAGGCACTGCTTTCACTTCTGTCTTCATGTCCCCCAGTGACTGGCATACTGTTGGTGCTTAATAAATATTCATTGAATTCAATTCCTATATTATATTTTTTCCTGAGACCATATTTTTACATGAGTCTCATATAATGTGAGAAGTAGGATATTATTATTAATAATAATAATAGCTAACATTTATATAGTACTTATTATGCACCAAATATTGGGCTAAGCATTTTTTCAATTATTGGTCTTCACAACAACCCTGGAAGTAAGCATTATTATTAGCCCTGCTTTACAGATAAGGATTCTCTTTTGTTGTTTTTTGCAAGGCACTTAGGGTTAAGTGACTTGACCAGGGTCACACAGCTAGCAAATGTCAAGTATCTGAGGCTGTATTTGAACTCAGGTCCCCCTGACTCCAGGGCGGGCCACCTAACTGTCCCACAGATAAGATTTCTAAGGCAGATAGAGGTCTGGTGTGCCATTTATCATACACAAGCAGCCCAGTCAACATTCCCACAAACCCTTTACAGTCACCCACCATTGTGCCTTGTGTCAATGACAAATTTGCTGCAGACTAGGATTTCATAATTCACAGTTTACGTGGTATTTTAATATCTATCAAACACTTGCTTAATAATAACCCCTGCTGGGTGAACACTATGTTATCATCCTGATCTTACAAATGAAAAACTCAACAATTGGTTGATAAGCTTTTGTTAAGCGCCTCCTAGAGCTCAGATACTGTGCAGTACTATGTGTGTTAATACAAAGAATGACAGAATTCCAATCCTCAAGGAATTTCCATTCTAACAAGGGAGACAATATATACCTATATTTGGATTTTTGTTGTTGTTCAGATTTTGGAACCCGCGTTTGGGGTTTTTTCTTGGCAAAGATATTGGAGTGGTCTGCCATTTCCTTCTCTAGCTTATTTTACAGATGAGGGAACTGAGGCAAACAGGGTTAAATGACTTGCCCAAGGTCACACAGTTAGACCAGATTTGAACTCAGAAAAATGAGTCTCCCTAACTCTAACGACACCACCTAGCTGTTCCCAATATAGGTATACATAGTTTTTTTTAATCTGGAAAATGAGTGGATTGGACTAGAGGCCACTTCCAGGTCTAAGTCTGTGGTCTATATATTCATATACTGTCTATGTGACTATGGACTATGACTGCCTACGACTCAGTTTCCTCATATGTAAAATGAGGGGTTTTGTCTCAGTGGTCTATTATAGGTCCTCCCACCTCTAGAGTTAAGATCTTACACTCCTGTGATATGAAGTTTCATATGATTAATTACTTCCAAGGGGTGAAGACAGAGAGCCCTGACCAGAACTTATGTATCCACAGTTAAGTGACTATCAACACTTCTGAACGCTTCGCAGCCTGTAGATGATTCAATCCCTCACCTCCTTCCTCCCCATCTCCCTCACCATCCATCAGAACTTTCAACAGAACCCCACACAGCCAATGGTTCTTCCCTCAGGCTCAGATAAAGGACCTGGTAGACCCCCCCTTAGAGCTACTGTG
Source organism: Petaurus breviceps papuanus (assembly GCF_028583685.1). Taxonomy (NCBI): domain Eukaryota; kingdom Metazoa; phylum Chordata; class Mammalia; order Diprotodontia; family Petauridae; genus Petaurus; species Petaurus breviceps. The sequence goes on along the minus strand of NW_027185720.1, from coordinate 9,122,692 downwards.
TAATACCAGAGCTCATCTGGTCCAGCTCTTTCCTTGTACGGCTGGAGAATTCAAGTCCAAATCATGACTCGTCTCAGCTCTTCTCCAGAGGGATGTTCTGGGGCATAGAAACCACATCCTGTCTTACCCTCTCTGTCCATTCCAGTAATGTTGTTGCCATTGTACATATTGGATCCCTTACTTCACGCTGCATGAGTTCATACATCTCACACTTCTCTGCATCCTTCAAATTCAGCAGTTCTTGCGGATACACGTTGAGTTTTGCGATGACTGTTCTTTATTGTTGTTGAGTCGTTTCAGTTATGTTTGACTCTTCGTGACCCCATCTGGGATTTTCTTGGCAGAGACACTGGAGAGGTTTGCCATTTCCTTCTCCAGCTTATTTTTAGAAAAGGAAACTGAGGCAAACAGGCTTAAGTGACTTGACCAGGGTCACACAGCCAGCAAGTGTCTGGGACCAGGTTTGAACTCATGAAGATGAGTCTTCCTGATTCCAAGTTCAGTGTTCCATTCACTGTGCACCTAACTACTCCAAATTTACCATTTCTGAGAATGCAATCTTATTCTTTGACATTCCAGAAACAATTCGTTTAGCCATTCCCCAAGTGGTGGGCATCCTCCTTTTCTTTCCAGTTCTTTGCTGCCATAAAAGTGCTACTACAAATATTTTGGTGTATTTGGAATCTTCCCGTCATCTCTGACCTGTCTGGGGTGTCTGTTCAGCAGTGAGATCTCTACTTACTGCCTGTGTGACCTTGGGCAAGTCAAGACAGGTCAACAAGGATTTATTAAACATCCTCCATGAGCCAAGCCCTGGACAAACAAAGGCAAAAGGCAGTTCTCCCTCCCCTTCAAGGTGCTAACAGTCCAGTGGGGGAGACCATGTGCTACCAACTGTGTACAAAGAAGAGATAAGTGAGAGGTAAACTGAGGGAAGTCAGCAGCATTAAGGGAGATTGAGAAAGACCTCATGGAAAAGGTGAGATTTTAGCTGAAAACTGAAGAAGGCCAGGAGATGGAGATAAGGAGACAGAGAGGGAAAATACTCAGATTTAGGAGACTGACTGTCTTGTGTGAGGATAAAGAAGGGGATCAGTGTCACTGGATGGTAGAATAATAGAGGAAGGAAGGTGTAAGAAGATGGGGAAGCTCAGAAGGGTTCGGGTCATGAAGGGCTTTAAAAACCAAACACGCGATTTTATATTGGATCCTGAAGGTCACTGGAATTTACCAGATAGAGAAGTGATATGGTCACACTCACAGTTTAAGACTCTGATGCTGATAGGAAAATAGACTGAAGTAGAGAGGGACTTGATCCAGGCATGCCCACTACGTGGCTATTATTACAGCCCTAGTGTGAGGTGATAGGAACCTTCATCAGCTGGGTGGTGGTGCCAGAGGAGAGAAGGGGGCATTTTTGAGAGATGCTGCAAAGGTGAAATCCTCAGGCCTTGGCAACAGACTGGGTTTGGGGGGATGAGAGAGAGTGAGGAGTCCAGGATAACTCCTAGGCTAAAAGCCTGAGGACTGGGGGAATGTTGGTGCTTTCCACAGTGATGGGGAATCTGGCCTCTGACACTTACAAGCAGTGTGACCCTGGGCAATATCTGTCTGTCTGTCTGTCTATCTATCTATCTATCTATCTATCTATCTACCTATCTATCTATTTTTCTTTCTTTCCTTCTTTCTTTTTCCTTTTTTCTTTCTTCCTTTCTTTCTCTTTCTTTCTTTCCTTCTTTCTATCCATCCACCCATCTATCAATCTCTTCAATTTATTTATTTACTTTAACATTCTTTTCTTTAAATTCTGAGTTCCAAATTATCTCCTTCCTGCCCCTCCCCGCCACCTATTAAGAAAGCAAGCAATAGGGGCAGCTAGGTGGCACAGTGAATAGAGCACAGGTCCTGGAGTCAGGAGGACCTGAGTTCAAATCCAATCTCAAACACTTACTAGCCATGTGACCTTGGGCAAGTCACTTAACCCCAATTGCCCTGCCTTCCCCCCTCCAAAAAAGCAAAAAAAAAAAAAAACCAAACCCAAAAAATAAAAAGAAAGCAAACAATATTACATCAATTATATGTGTAAAGTCATGCAAAACATTTGCATATTAGCCAGGTTGCCTTGGTCGCAATGTGGTCAACCTTGTATTGGGGCTCTTCAGATTTCCATTAGATTGTAAGCTCATCCTTCAATCACCAATCCATTGGTGTTTATTAAGTGTCTACTCTGTCCTAGGTCTGGGCTAGCTGCAGACAGAAATGAAGACATTTACATTCCTCCTGTACTTGAAGACCTTCTGGTTACATAGAACATGCCCTGTACTGGCCTTGGAGAACCTACAGGGACATCACAATGAGCCATCTGGCTGACTTTCATTTTACAGATAAGGAAACTGAGGCCCAGAGAGGTCAGTGGATTGCCCAAGGTCACAAAGGTAGCATGCATCACATCTCTAATCCAGCTGGCTTCCCCCTGCACTCCCTGGCCTTCAGAGCTTTGTCTCCCTCTTCTAAAACTGTGATGTAGTCAAACTGGCGTCCCCACTTTCCCAAGGCCGGGATTCCTTTCATGGTCTTAGTTCCCTTTCCTGAGACTCTTGCCCCATCCTGCCACTCTTGTCTCCATCCATTTCTTTCTCTCTCCGTGCCCAAACTGGCCAAACAGCCCCCACTCCTCTGCCAATCTCAAGGTAGCACTTTCAGTTTCCCTGATCATTCACTCATTGGAATGGATCATTCTTTTACTTTGTTTCTTGTTAACCAGAGAAGCAGGTGATTTGGGTGCATACAGAGGATCCTTATGGAGCCATAGTCATGTATCCATTCAAAAACCAGTATTTTCTGCAGGAGGGAGGAAAGGACACACTGAGAACACAACCTGCCAACTACTGGCCTGGAAGCAGACTGACCTCACATAATGCTGCTGGAACCAGGCACTTCAAACCTTTTTTTTAAACCTGGGTACATTTTATATCTATTTTGGCTCATGATATATGCCTAAATGATCATGGGGATATTCAGGCCCAAGGTTTGCCAAATGGATGATGGAAGCTGGGCCAGCAATCTAGTTTACAGTCAACCCCAAAGACAATTTAACCCTCCTTGGCCTCAGTTTCCTGGGGTTTGGACCAGATGGCCTCTGAGGTCATAGGGTTATAGACATGAAGCTAGAAGGAACCTTAGAGGCCAAGCACTCCAACTCTATCTGAGGTCCAAATATGTGATTCCCCTCTGAGGCTGGCAATATCATCTCTAAAGGCATTACCCATAAAAAACGGACCCATCCTCAGGAGGCAGGATAGCCAAACAGACCCAAAGACAGTAAGGGCTTGTCTTTAAAAGACCTTCAGGTTCTGATTCCCATCTCTCTGTCTAGGCTTATTTCCTCTTATTCTCCCTCCAAGCAAACTAGCCTACTTACTAATCCATCTCCCACCTCCATGCCTTTGCTGAGGCTGTGCCTCCTGCCTGGAATGCTCTCCTTTCCTCACCTCTACTCCTTAGAATCTCTAGCTCAAGGATTATCCTGATCCTCTCCATGGCTAGCAAACTTCTTCCCCACCCCCAAAAAAGAATCCTTTGTGTTTCCTCTGTGTTTTTTATTAGCAGGTACACGTTATACTTAGAAACTTTTAAAGGCTTCATTTTTGTCTTAAATCCCCTAAATGCCTAACACAGAGCTTGGCATACAGTAGTTGTTCAATAAATGTTTATAGACTTCAAAGTCAGAACTTTTTCCTCCAGGACATTCATATATGCATCAGACCTTAGGCATGTGAATGAATGAATGAACCAATGAGCAAATGAATGATTAAAAGAAAAAGCATTTATTAAGTGCCTACTCCTTTATTACGCATATGTTCCAGGCATCTAAGCTAAGTTCTGAAGATACAACTTCCAGAAATCCTCAAAAAACTTATATTCTTTTCAAAGTAAATTTAAATTTATCTTTGTTTTCATATCTTCTACATGACCCTAGATACCCCTCCCTTCTCCCTCATCCAAAGGGCCATCCTTGAGAACAAAGAATTTTTCAAAAGAGAAGATTAAAAAACAAAAGTTCAGCGAAAACAACCATCACTTTGATAGAATCTGACATTATATGTAATATTTGAGATCCATGAATCCCTGAGCTTTGCAGACACGAAGGGTCAGGGTTAGATGTGAGAGCAGCCTGCCCACATTTCTTCTTTGGAAACAATCTTGGTCATTAATTACTTTGTGGTTGTTATTTTATAAACTATGCAGTTTTAGTCATTGTGTATGTGGTTTTCCTGGTTCTGCCTATTTTATTTTGTGTAAGTTCATGTAAGTCTTCCTCTGACTCCAAATTCTCCCTATTCATCATTTTTTACATCTCAGAAACATTCTATTCCATTCATGACCACAGTTAGAGTAGCCATTCCCCAATCAATGGACGTCTACTATGATTCCAGATCTTTGCTAAAACTGCTGCTATAAATATAAGATCTTGCTTTTTTGCCATTGATCCCCTTGGAACTTATTTCTAATAATAAAATCTCTGGGTCAAGGGCTATGGAGATTTTGATCACTTTCTTCATGTAATTCCAATTTGTTTTCCAAGACATTTGGACCACTTCACAAGAAGGAGACAATGGATAACAAGAAATGGTGGTCAGAGAAGGATATTTTGGCCTAGAGCAGGGGTGGAGAGCCTATGGCCTTGAGGTCACATGTGGCCCTCTAGGTCTTTAAGTGCATGCAACCCTTTGACTGAATCCAGACTTGACAGAACAAACCCCTTTCATAAAAGGATCTGTTCTGTAAAACTTGGACTCAGTCAAAAGGTCACACCCAAAGTCCTAGAAGGCCTAGTGACCTCGAGGCTGCAGTTTCCCTACCCTGGTCTAGGGAATCACATGCCCATGATAAACAAGACACTCAAATGACATATGTTTTCCAGAAGCGGTGACATTCCATTGATGATCGTGCCTTGAGCAAGAGATGTAAAGGGAGTATGGGGAAGGCTGGTGTGTGAGTGGCAGCAGAAGCATGGCATGATCTGGCCCAAATGCATATGGTAGATTAGGTCAGTATCCATTCACTCATCACCAATTCAGAGGTCTCAGCCCCAGCAAGAGTAAGAAAGCTGAATGGCTCAGCTTCCTCAGTAATTGGCATGTTTTTCTTTTTTTTTTTTTTTAAGTAATTGGGGTTAAGTAAATTGCTCAAGGTTACACAGCCAGTTATTTCTGGGTGTGGTGCTGAGTATCTGAGTCTGGATTCGATCCCAAGTCATCCTGACTCTGGGGCTGGTGCTCATACTCGCTGAGCCACCTGACCACCCCAATTGGCGTGTTTTTCAATGGAGTCACCTTAGGGATCTGGATATTTGCTGGAAAGTTACTAATGCTCAAAAGATTTCTGGCTCCTGTTTGGGGACCGTTGGCAGAGCCAACTTGCATGCCAAGCAAGACCATTGGTCTCATTCCTCTAGAGTTGTGTGCTGATTCTGGAGGGTATTTTGTTGCTGTTGCTTTTTACCAGAAGCATTGATCCCCCCACCTCCTTCACCTACTTACCTCTCAATAACGCCTGCCTTTATAAAAAAAATTAAATCTTCCACTTAAAGGAGGGGGACTTGCCCCTCTGATGAAATTTCTTTAAAGAAAATAGTGATATAAGCTCTGGACAAAATTCCCAAATTTTCCTCCCAAAATTTTAAGATTCTGTTCATTTTGTCATTGTGGGTGGTCTCTCCACTGACCCACATCAAAAAGTTCTCTACAATTTTGAGGGCTGATAGGATAATTCCTCACCTTGGGGCCAAGGCAATAACAAGCCTGGCCCCTCTTGGCCAGAACCATCCTAAGAGGACATAGAGCCTTTCATCACAGGCTGATATGTACTATAATAAATAGAGAGCTAGACCTATATAGTCAAGATGACTTGGGTTTGAACCCCAACTCAGTCACTTATTAGCTGTGTGACCCTGGGTAAGTCACAACTTCTGGGTCCATTGCCTCATTTGTAAATTAAAGGGGACTAGACTGAAATCGTTGGAAGTTCCTTCTGGTTCTAAATCTAGATCTTAAGACCCACACCTGAAACCATTCTAGCCATTATTAGACTAGCTAAAGTATCCCTATAAGCCTTCTCATTTGTTTTACATCTTCACCAGAATGCAGTTTGCCACCTTTCAGTAGGAATAACCTATTGGTCAGACAATTCAGCAAACATCTATTAAGCATGTGACAAGTAAGTCAGCTAGATGGTGAAGTGGATAGGACCAAGGGCTTAGAATCAGGAAGACACATCTTCCTGAGTTCAAATTTGACCTCAGGCAACTTACTAGCTATGTGACCCTGGGCAAGTCACTTCCTCCCACTTGCCTCAGTTTCCTCATTTGGAAAATGAGCTAGAGAAGAAAATGGCAGTATCTCTGTTGAGAAAATCCCAAATGGGGTCACAAAGAGTGAAAACAACATTAACCAATTTAACACAAAAAATTTTGTTTTGTTTTAATCTACAACCTTGAGCTGCAAAGGCTGAGGAATTAGAAAGAGAAATCAAGCAGAACACTGACAATCTGCTTCTTCCTTTCCTAAGAATGAGAGATAATTGAAATGGTAACAGCTGTGAACCTGGGTTAATGAGGTCTCACAGCTGCTCATGGTGATAGATTATTATCACCCCCTTCCTCACATCTACTAATACCACCACCCACCACCATCACCACCACCCACCACCATCACCATTACCACAAAGCAGCAGGATGGTCAATGCTGAGAGCTGGTGACCGGCCCACCACCACCACCAACAACAACCATCACCACAAAGCAGCAGGATGGTGGATGCTGAGAGCTGGTGACCGGTATGTTGGGAAACTGACCCAAGAGTTTGTCATGCAATGTAAAATGGAGTTTTTGAGTCTGTGGAGTTTAGTGAATTTAGTATTTGATTTGAATAACTGTGTGGAAGCAGAGGGAATGATTAATGAAGGACCCAACTGTATGAAAGAGAGCATTCAGTTTGGACTAAGTGATTAGTAGTGAGAGTCAGAGACAGACTGGGGTTCATGGGCTGGATGTCTGAATCTGAGTCCCTAGGCAATGCGAAGATATATTTCAAGACTTCAGAGGAGGAGTCCTCCTGTCCATTCTGTCTTCCAAGAAACTGAAAGGGTCTTGGGCTGTAGTTTCTTGAGGAGAGTGTGTTTTGGAGTGGAGCTGGAGAAAGAGGTTATAAGGCTCTGGGCTCTGGTGCCAGTCTCCACGAAGAGATAGAAATATTCAGAGAACCATGCAGATAATCCCCATAACAAGGGTCCTTAAGAGTTTGTTGTTACTGGTTTGTATGATGGTTCTGGGGAAACCTATGGACCCTTCTCAGAATAATGGTCTTAAATGAATAGGATTACAAAGGAAAACATTAATATTGAAGTATAGTTAACAAAATGCTTTTTAAAGCTCACAGACCCTTTGGAACTCAAAGTCTTGTGAAAAAAACAAATGCTAAAAATGTTCTTGATGTTTAACTGGGGGAAAAATAAAATATTATTAAAGTTCACAGACCCTAGGTTAAGCATATCTGCTAGGTCTTAGATAACCATCATCCTGACACCCCAGGATTGTTGGGGAAAGGGGATGGCAGCATGAACACACCCAGAGGGTGGGAGTGGGTGTTTGTGAATGGGTCTTCAGCAAGAAAAACCATAGATTGGTATATCTATAGGCCTTTTATCATTCCTGGACCCTTCCAACATCTAGTGCAGAGAAGGCAGGATTACAAAAGCTGATATTCACACAATGTTTTATCTCATGCTGCACAAGGTGCTTCATAGGCTTGTAGACCTAGAACGACAAGAAACCCCAGAACTTGTTTAAAATAGATGTAAGATCAGAGTGGAAACTCTCCCCACTGGGGCAGCTGTTCCTTCACCTGTGGGGCACTTCTTGTCTATAGCCTTCCAGAAAGACCCCAGGCCTTCCCCTGCTTTCCTCCAGATGCCGTGGCTACCACACAGGATGCTGTATTTGATATTTTGAGGCTACCATGCAAAGAAAAATGGAGACCAGTCCTTGCCTCCAAAGGGCTCTGGCATCTGTTATCCCTCACTCATAACTATATATCACCTTCATCTGTGTACCTTCCTTCTCTGGTTATAATGTGGAAAAGAGATTAACTAAAGGTGGTGGGCATCTAGTCGGTCTATCCATGTACAATGATAACTTGGTCAGGAAGATACCGAGTTCGAATCCTCCTTCAGACTCTAGCTATGTGACCCTGGAAATGTCACTTCACTTGTCTCAGCCTCAATTTCTTTATCAGTAAAATGGGAATGGTAGTAGTTCCTACTACACAGGCTGTTAAGGGGCTGATGGTGCACAGAGCCCTGGGTCTGGAGTTAGGAAGAGCCATCTTCATGAGTTCAAATCTGGCCTCAAACACTTGCTAGCTATGTGACTGTGGGCCAGTCACTTGACCCTACTTGCCTCAGTTTCCTCATCTGTAAAATGACCTACAGAAGGAAATGGTATCTTCGCCAAGAAAACCCCAAATTGGGCCACAAAGAGTTGGACACAAATGAACAACATGGGGTTGTTATGATAACATACCATTTGAACTGCTTTGCAAATCTCCAAGCGTTATCTGCATTTTATTCTTAGCAGGGGATGCAAGGAAATGACAATATTTTTGAAAATGAAAACACAGAAACTGCTTCAGGCAAAAAAAAAACAAACCAAAACATTTTATCTCTTGCCACTGCATCCTTTGATCTCTCTGGGCCTCAGTTTCCTCATCTGTGAAATGAAGGTGTTGGATGACATCTTGAAGCTTCTTTCCAGCTGTAAATATAATCATGATAGCTGTCACTTATATAGTACTTTAAAGTTTTCAAAGTGCTTAACAAATATTGCCTTTTAGTTACTATTATTGCCCTCATTTTATAGATGAGGAAACACTTGCTGGGGGTCACACAGATAGTAAATACCTTAAACTCAGGTCTTCCTGCCTCCAGGAACCCACGCTTTGCCCCCTGGCTTCCTCTAGTATTCTCCCCCATCAGAGACATGGCAGCCATGAAGGAAGAGGATAGAAGGAAGGTCGTGAACGGTATTGGCTCATAAAATGGTGAAGGACGTTGGAAGGGAGCAATGAGTCTTTGGAAAGCTTGGCATGAGGCCTACTTAAATCAGATCATCCCAGACTGTGAGATGAGGAGACATTGGGCTATCCTATTAACCATCCCTCATGCCATTCCTTCATTTTGCTCTCTAGAGGGCTGGGCAGAAGTCACATTGTACCCACCTTACCCACTGGCTTTGTTTTAAATCAATGGGCAGATCCTACCAATTTCACACTGTGCCTGCTAGGCACTTATGAGCTCTGCCTCTCCTAAGCCTGGGGATCCAGGCTGGGACCAGAGAGTGGGCAAGGACACCCACTAGAGAGGTCCCCTACCTGTCACCAAACTTCTCAAGAGGAAGTTATCTCTCATCTACACCTTCACATCCCCAGCAACCAGCAGAGTGCCTTCTATACACTAGGTGCCTAATAGATGCTTGTTGAGAGTAAATTTTCAATCATTATCCATCAGATGGGTGCCAAGATGACCTCATTCTCTAGTGAAGAGCTTTTCAATTATTCCCCATTTGGGACTCTTCTCCTCATCAAGGGCTTCTTCTGACTGGTTCCCTGCCTGACAATTTGGTTTCCATTAGTGGGACTGCATTTGGGGTCCGTATGAATGGCCATCCTGCCCACCCTCTCCTCTCAAGAGTCAAGGAAGAGAGTATATGCATTCTAATGTCAGGGAACATCTGGCAATCTTGAATCCTCAGCAAATAGAGTATACGCATTCTAATGTAAGGGAACCCCCCAGAAG
>NW_027185720.1:9062902-9112442 GCF_028583685.1 Petaurus breviceps papuanus | reverse complement strand
GAAAGCATTGGGAAGAATCATGTTGAAAAAAGCCAGTCCCCCCATGGCATTTCTGATCATGAGAGACCTCCTCCCATCCCAAAACCTTTCCCCTGCTTTGGAGCCTGCACATATCCATTCTACCCTCCTGATAGCAGATACCTGCCCTCTCTTCAGCCTTGGGGGTTCACTCCATTTGTGATTGTACCCCCAAAGTGTTATTATAGCTATGATGAATAAGTAAAATGACCAAAGGAAGAAGATAAGAACGTAGCTCCCTAACTTCATTGCAGAATACAGGATTATGGGTATCCCATAGCATTAAAATAAGTTGTGCTACTTATTTTACTCAATTAAAAAAAATCTTTATAATGAGAAATAACTCTGAGGAGAGGAATACATTTGGAAATCAAAGTGATATAAAAAGAGAAATCAAGAAATATTTCTTTAAAAAAAAACAGCTTTCGGATTATAGGACCTTAAACTGGACAGGTTCTTGGGGAATATCTATTAATCATTGCCCATATTTCATATATGGGGGAAGTGGGGTGCAGAGAAGGAATATGAAATTGTGCTGTTTGACTTAGAGAAGAAAAGCTTCAGGTTGGAAGAAGAATTAACGCATGGGACAGGCCCAAGGAACCAAGAAAAAAATCATAAAGTCATAGACCAAGAATTGGAAGGGACTTAGAGGCCACTTAGTCCAACCAGCTCATTTTACAGATGAGGAGACTGAGGCCTAGAGGGGTGATGTGGTTTGTCCAGGGCCACAAAGATAAGAAATCAAATCCTCTGATACCAAAGCCAAGTCTTTTTCTACAACACTATATATAAAATGGCTTCTGGGTGGTGCAGTGGACAGAAGTCAGGTCTGGAGTCAGGAAGACTCATCTTCCTGAGTTCAAATCCAGCCTCAGACACTTACTAGCTGTGTGACCCTGGGCAAGTCACTTAACCCTGTCTTCCTCAGTTTCCTCATCTGCAAAAGTAGCTGGAGAAGGAAATGGCAAAACACTCCAGTTTCTCTGCCAAGAAAACCCCAAATGGGGTCATGAAGAGTCAGGCTGTAGACCCTTCCTGTCCACAAAAGCAAACTCTAATGGGTGCTGGGAACCGCAGAGACATCTACTCAGGCACCACCCTGGATCACGGAGGTTTTCAAGGGAAGCCGACATGGCCCGCCCTCACACTCCCTGCTCTGAGATCATTCGGCTGACAACCCTGTCCTAAGTGGGAAGGGAAGGCTTGACAGGTCCATAATGCTAATGGAATACATTTGAAAGATGTTAAACAAATAGTATCCTCACAAGGCAGGCCAAGGAGGAGAGGAGCAATGAGACAGCCAGAGTTTGGTGCTGAGGCCCCCCCCCCCCCCCCCACCCCTTCAGGATCTCAGTATTCAAGGGAGGTGCTGGAAAGAATCTGTGGAGACCCCCATGGGCATTTGTGACTCAGACCCTGGAAGGCCTGAGATAAAGCACATTAGTCCTGTCAGTCTCATCAACAGATGACTTTCCTAAGCCTTGAATGTTTATTGAGAGCACTGAGACAAGCCTATTCATCTTTTCCCCTATAAATATGCTATCTTGAAGCACTAGGGCCTCACACTGAGGTCTCCATAGCAACTCTTTCCAAGTTCTTTGGCTCTGAAATCAGGAGGCTGAGCTTTCCCGGGCTGAGCCCAAATGAGAGTCAGTGTGGTACCGTGGAAAGACACCTGAATTTGGAGTCTCTGCCCTGACATGTATTATCTGGGTGGCTTCAGCATGTTACAGAAGAAGGCATGGTCTCCAAGCTCATGGAAATCCTAGATCTGGCCCAGGGGTTGTAATACTTCTTGTGTCCTGGACAGAGTCTGGTAAAGCCTACGAACCTCTTCTCAGAAGTGTGCTTTATTGCCTACATTCATCATTTAAGGGAATGCTGGATTTCACTTAGAAGTTATTGAAAATACAGATGTGAGTTTTTTCTGTACCTGAATTCTTTCCTGGACCCCAGGTTAAAAATCCCTGATTTGGAGTTAGAAGTGACCTAAACTAAGGAAGCTCAGAGGCCATCTAGAGTAACTGCCTCATTTTACTGGAGGGGAAACTGAGGCCTAGGACAATCATAGAATCATAGATGCTCAAATGCCAGCTAGACCAGCTCCTTCATTTTACAAAAAGAGAAACAGGCAGGGGTGGGGGGAGTAAAATTCCTTAGTCAATGCCTGATGCATGCCCCAAAGTCCTACAGGAAAGACCCAAACAATCAGAAGGAAAAGAGCCTGGATCTGGAGCAGGAAGGAGTCTCTTCAAAGGTCATCTAGTACAATAACCCCCCTAGTTTACAGGTGAGGAAACTGAGGCCCAGCGAGTGACTGATTTGTCCAAGATCATACAAGTAGTAAGGGAAATACAGGGTTCCACGAGATGCACAATCAGTTTGACCTTGTGTGTGTTCACCCAAGTGTGTGAACATTTAAATTCTCTGAACTTCGGTTTCCTCATCTGTAACAGGAGATTGGACTAGATCTCCAAGGTCCAATCTATGGCCCCTCCTTACTACTAACCCAGAGCTTATATTCCTATAACCCTATGAGGCTTAACAAAGCACTTCTCATACAGCACTTCTATGCTATAATGAGTTTTTCTTCTTATTTTCATTGCCCATTTAATAGATGACGAAGTGATGCAGTGACTTGCCCACAGTCACACAACTGAAAGCGGTCAAAGCTGGGATTCTAGGCTAGTTCTTATTATATCACCCTGCCTCACCTCATAAAAGACAATCAAGGAGGGTGGCTTTGTGGATAGTCAGGAAGACTTCAAATTCACCCTCAGTCACTTACTAGCAGTGTGACCCTGGCAAGTCACTTAACCACGCTTGCCTCAGTTTCCTCAACTGTAAATTGAGCTAGAGAAGGAAATAGCAAATCACTCCAGTATCTTCGCCACGAAAACCTCCAATGGAGTCAGGAAGAGGACATAACTGAACAAGAAAGGGAGTTTGAGGGGCCCTTAAAGTAATGGGAAAAGTAAAAAGGAGGGTCCTAAGAATCTGAGAAGGTGCCGAGTAAAATTCAAGGAAATATTTGTATTATAGACGTTCAAACCCCAGGACTTCCCCAGCCACACCTTGATGGCATTCCTATGGGGAATTCCGGTAGGGCATGCAGTTGGCCTCCCCCAACACTTTCCCATGGGTGAAACCAGGTTAAAGTGCACATCAAAGGCTGTATTGAATAAGAAAAGAAATCTCCAAAAGGCAGTAAGTAGACTTTAAAATGGAGTTTTTTTTTTCTTTTTGTGTCTGGTGGGTGGGCGAGGGAAGAGGAGAAGGGCGTGGGCTGATTTATGTACAAAAGTGGGGGGTTACTCCTTCTATTCACTTTGTTTTCATTTTTTAAAATGTCAGTTGGCGTCTTGTTTTTCCATCACTTTAATATCCAAATATATCCTTCACCCCTCTGCTACTCAAGGATCTATCCCTTGTATAAAGTTGTTTGGGTTTTTGTTTTTTTTTAATAAGAAAAATATCAGCCTAACCAACACTTTGATCAAGTCTGACAGTATATATGCAAATAGTATTCCACACCCATAGCCTCCCACCAAAGCAAACGACATGTATTCTTTTTCGTCCCTTCTCCAGTACCAATCGGCAGACATTTATTTTGTACCTCGTGGAGTACAGCATGGATCAGAGATTTTAAAAGTTCAGATAAGACACAATCTCTGCTTCTCCAGAAGCGACAGGGGTTGAAGTTGGTACCAATATAAGCCTGGGGACAAAATCCCAGCTCTGAAGCGCACTATTAGGCAAGCCGCATCTTCTTGGATACGAGTCAGGGAAAAGGGAGAAGTCTCCTGGAGGGAGATGTGTTAACTTCAAAAACCCCTTAGAAATGGGAGCCCCACCCAAGGCTTGCGGACCCTCCAGCCGATTGTGAAACGAATGCTTGGGGATCCCTTTGGGCTCTATGTCCTGGGCTTCAGGTCTGCACCCCCTCCCTGACACCCCCGCCTCCCGCAAACATCCAGAGGAGCTACAAGCCCCAGGTTCTTCTCACTTTGTTTCTCTGCGGGAGGGCCCTCTGCCTCCAGGTACGGCCTTTTAGTTTTAATTGTCTCCAGCCCGCTCCTAAATACCTCCAGCTGCTCTGAGCCACTCCTCCCAAGAGCTTTCTGGCTCTGCTGTCTTGAGGCCATTGTGGAAAGCAGGGGGAAACGATGGCCACACACAGTGGCTAAAAGTTCGGGATAAGCCCTGGGCATAGAGTCAAGGGGATTTGGATTCAAATTCTGGTATCTGCAGGTAGTGAGCCTCAGTTTCACCATCTACAAAATGTAGAGGCCTACTCATGTAATCTTGGGGAAGTCATATTTACCTTAATGGTCCTCAATTTCCTCTTTTGTAAAATTAAGGTTTGGGGGCCAGATGTCCTGAGGTCCTTTCCAGTTCCCGACCTCTACATTTTCCCCTTTTAATTTTTCATTCTTCAGCCAAAAAGGGCTATTCAGGCTGAGACTGAGCAGCCAGACTGAACCTGATTTGATTCCCATAAGGAAATGCCCTTCTCACCCAAAGCCAGTGAATCATGTTCCCTTCATTCCCAAATCTAACGCAGATGGGCAAACTGGCTAGTAAACCTTGAGCTAAAGGCATCTTAAAAGTTGCTTAAACTGGATTGTCTTGCCCAGGATCAGTAAAGTTGCAGAGGGCATTTCTGATTTCTAGTAAAATCAGAGGTTACACTGAGTGTCCTCTAGGGTCCCTTACATACTAATATTCTGCGTTTCTGCATAATACAAAAGCAAAGACTGGACTTTTGGGAGAGAGAGAATGAATTTTGGAGTCAAGGAGAATCAAATCTCAGGAAAATACCCCTAGAGGACTTCAACTCAGGTGTTTTTTAGTTGTTTAAAGCACCTTAGAAGACATCTAGTCCATTCCCCTTTTACAGATGAGAAAACTGAGGCCCACAGAGGTTAAGGGCTTTGCCCAAAGTTACACAGTAGATGGCAAGGCTGGGTGGGGTTCAAGCCCAGATCCTGGTTCTAAACCCCATGACCTTTCCATCAGACCAAGTGGAGGAAATTTGCTCCTGCTCCTTCAGATAAGGTCTTCTATTCTTGTTGATTCCTATATGTCCAAAGCATTTATTTCCTGTCACATACATTTTTGTTAGAATATAAGCTCCTTAAGGGCAGGGGTCATTTTTGTTGTTGATAATAAGTCTTATCAGTCGTGTCTAACTCTCTGTGACCCCATTTGGAGTTTTCTTGAAAATTCTGGTATTGTCAGAGTTTATCATGGTGTCTAATAAATGCTTATTTGATTTTTTTTATCATATTATATCTAATCCAAAATTACTTATTGTTTTATGTCACTCCCCTAATTATATTTGGGTGCTAGTCTTCTTTCCCTGTTAGGTACTAAACTCCTGTAGTGTAATCATTTTCATTACTGTAAGAGTCTATGGTTTTACTCTTGACCAGGACTCAGGGTGGAGTGGTCTTTGAGAGCTGATTGTTAAATTTTCATTGTGAGCATTTTCAACTTGGAAATTGGCAAATGCTGCCAATCAGGTCTTGATTTATTGTTTGTTTAACTGGCTAAACTTGAGAAAGTGATGGAGAAAGTATTAGTAACACAGATTAAATTTAAAAGTGTCAGATTCATTTTCAGGGACTGCTAAAGTTTCCCAGAACATCCCCAGAACCCTGTCCACTGGCGCAGATCACAAGCATTTTTTAAGCATCTTCTTACTCTCTGTGCTAGGTATGATGATGAGGGCTGGGTTTTTCTGTCTTGTCCTAGTGGATTGTCTCCATCGTTTTTTCCAGTCTTTTTAAGCCATTTGGGGGAGAGGGGGCTTAGAGGTCCCATAGAAGAAACAAACTAGAAAATGCTCCCAAAAACAAAGGCTTTTTTTTTTTTTTTTAACTTAGCACATCCAAACTCACATGAGGGAAAGCATTTCAACTTCAGATACTGGTAGTTCCTAACTAACTTAGACCTGGAAAAGACTCAGATGGCATCTTCTCAAACTCCCTAATTTTAGACAGAAGGAAAGTGAAGAATCTGGAGAGTAAGTGACTTGCCCAGGGTCATACAGAATGAAGGTTCATTCCCAAGTCTTCTGACTCCAGATCCAGAATTCTTTCCCCTGGGTCATGTGACTTGCCAGGGTCACACAACTGATAAGCATCTCCAACTGATGTTAAACCCAAGGTCCAATGTGATTCCTTCTCATGTATCCTCAAAGTATTAACACAATTGTTCAGTCAATTAGTCATGTCCAACTCTTTCCTCTCACCATTTTGGTTTTTATGGCAAAGGTACCAGAATGGTTTGCCATTTCTTTCTCCAGTTCATTTTACAGATGAGAAAACTGAGGTAAACAGGGTTAAGTGACTTGCCCATGGTCACACAGCTAGTAGGTGTCTGGATTTGAACTCAGATCTTCCAGGCTCTAGATCTATCTCCTGGAGCATGGAGGGACTAAGTGATTTGCCCAGGATCACAGTGCCAATCCATCATCCTTTACTAGTTGACTGTTTCCAAGTTCCGAGGCACTAGTGAGAGATGAGAAAGAGGGAGATAGGAAGCCTGTCCTTCCAGTCCTTGGCCTCCCCTGTTTCAGGCCCCACCATCGCTGCACCCTGTGGGGTGGGCCTGCTTTCAGTTCCTACACATCTTTTGCACTTCGCACAAAACTGTAACCAACCATTATCTGCTCATCTGGGTCCCCATTTCACGTTAGAACACAGGAAGGGCCTTTTTATCTGCGAAAGGAGATATGTTGAAAAGCTGGCCAGTGTGCTTTTGGCACCACGCTCCTTGGAAGGCTGCCGCGGGCACCTCACCTTACTGGCTGGAGGCATTTCATAACCTCGCCTTTGTGTGCTGAGAATAGCCGGCCAGCCAGGAGTCTGCTGCTCATGCCTTTGTCTCGAAATGTGAGAGCACTGGAGCGCTTCGCTCCTTGGTCAAAGAGAATACAAAGATCCCAGAGATTGAGCATCAGGAACCACCAAATCCCCAGCGGTCTCCTCCAGCCACTAGTATCAATTCTCCTTGAAGTGGTACAGGGAAAAAAACACAATTAGTGAGCATCCGACTATTGGGCTTCCCTTCCCAACTCTGCCACCCGTGTGGCCTGGGGGAGGTACTTAACCTTGCTGGGACTCAGTTTCCTTGTCTGTAAAATGAGGTTGGAGTAGGTGACCTCTGAGGACCCTTCACTCTCTAGCCTAGAGCTATTGCCCTGAGTACTTCTGGAGACTATTGTTTTTCCTTTAGGAAGTTCCTCCATTCATGTTAATCCCTCCTAAAGCTCAGATCTGTCCCTGTCATTCCCCTTCAGAAATAGGTCCACTGGCCGGCTGCCTCAATGAGAAAATAAAGAACTCCTCTGGTTGGTGCATGAAGCCCCTGCCACTGGGCTCAGGCTCCCTATTCGGTTTGGCTTCAAGAGCCACGTAGTCAGACTCATCTCCTTACATCGACCAATAGGAAACAGCTATCTTCTGTGGATATCGGGTGTTCATAGCTGCTTGCACGTTGCCTCCCTTCATCAGACTGGGAGCTTCTTGAGAGCTGGGACTCCCTGCTGCCTCTTTCCCTCCTTCTTTTCCTCCCTCCCTCCCTCCTTCTTTTCCTCCCTCCCTCCCTCCTTCTTTTCCTCCCTCCCTCCCTCCTTCTTTTCCTCCCTCCCTCCCTCTCTCCTTTCCCTCCTTCCCTCACTCTTTTCTTCCTTCCCTCACTCTTTTCTTCCTTCCCTCACTCTTTTCTTCCTTCCCTCACTCTTTTCCTCCCTCCCTCACTCTTTTCCTCCCTCCCTCACTCTTTTCCTCCCTCCCTCACTCTTTTCCTCCCTCCCTCTCTTTTCCTCCCTCCCTCTCTTTTCCTCCCTCCCTCTCTTTTCCTTCCTCCCTGCCTCCCTCCCTCTTTTCTTTCCTCCCTGTCTCCCTCTTTCCCTTCCTTGCCTCTTTCCCTTCCCTTTCCTCCCTCTCATCCCTCCCCCAGCCATCAGCATAGTTCCTGGTATGTCATTAACTTGACACTTAGCACAGGGCCGGGCACTCAGTCACTTAATAAATGTTAACTGATTTAACTTGGTCTCCATATCAAGTTAAGTTAAGATGGTCTCCATACCATCCATGAAGCACGGATGGTGCTTCACCCACAGAATGGTTTCCCTCCTCCTCTGTACCTCTTGGAATCCCTCTCTCCCTTCAAGCCTGACCTCCCCTCACCTCATGGATCACTTTCTCCCATGGGCCCTTTCCACATCCTCCCTTGTTCAGGTTCTCCCACCAACTCCCAAATTCATTCGCATTTACTTTGCTTGTATACCTTTCTCTGGGTGTACTTTGTTTCCCATCAGTAGAATCAGTTCTTGAGGGCAGGGGCTAAACTGAATCTTTGTTCCCCCAGGACCCAGCACAGAGGCTGCCACGAGGGACAGTTTGTTGAATTGTTAATCTTTTATTTTTAACCAAACTCTGAGTTTGTGGAGAGTCTTTTGAGGGGATAAAGGAAACTAGAGAGAGGGTGATGAGAGAAATTTAGACAGTCTTATAAACAGAGGCATCCGAGATCTCATGGAAAAACACTAAACAGCCAGTGGTCAGCCAGGCTGCAGAGCACGAAGGGTAAAGCACTGAGTCGAGGAGCTGGGCTCACTTTTACCTGGATGAGTGTTCAAATTGCTTTCACTTTCCTCACCTGTAAAATGAGGAGTTTGGATTAGATGGTTCTGAGGCTCCTTCCAGCTCCAAATCAATGATCTGTAATCTCTCTGGGTGTCAGTTTCCTCATCTATAAAATGAGGGAGTTCTTCTTACCTACTGTAAAGTGAAGGTGTTGGGCCAGCTGACCTCTGAGGTCCCTTCTTTCCCTAAATCTTTCATCCTTAATCTATAGCTTTAATATAACCTTAAAATTGGGTGAGGCTCCCTAACTTTGCATTAGGAAAGGGACATTCAGTTCTCCAAGTCACAGATGGGCACCCTTCCCCCTCCAAAGAGCTTGAGTTTAGGGAAATTCCTAAAGTGCCCGAAGTTGACCACTCCTGCCTCTCAAGAAGGTAGAAAGTAATTCATGCTTCAGAAATTCATCAAGGACAGTGAGCAGAGGGGAAAGGGGGGGTTATATCTGTCCCCCACTGGACACTGGGCAGCCACAAGGGTCTTGTTCACTCAACCAGGTGATATGTCTGTCTCATGGAGAAGATCTAATTTGAACTCAGGTCTTCCTGACTCCAAGCCCAGGCTACCTCACAGCCTCAAATTCAATAAGGATCTCTTCTGTGCTAGGCACTCTAAGTAGTAGATTCATTTGTTGGATTCTTCCAGTCTTATCCCAGTAGGGCTCTTAGCAACCTGGAGGACTTTGCATTCCGTTGGATTATCAAAGTCCTCTTCTTTCAAAGATCAGTTCAGGTGGCTTGTCTCCCATGAGGCCTTGGGGACACATTATAGGGGAAGAACTCAGAGGCCTGGCTTTGACCAGTCTCATTTCTGACACTTTTTGGCTATGTGTCCCTGGGCAAATCACTTCATCTCTCTCTGAGACTCAGTCTCCTCTATACAATGAGGAAAATAGTGCCTGCCCCCTCAGATCTCTTGCAAAGTTCAAATGTTAGAAGGGAGTGTTGCACAAAGGATAGAGCTTGGACTCTGGATTCAGAAGGTCTGGGCTCAAATCCCAAACCTGACCACTACAGAATGGTGAATTGAGAGTCACAAGGGGTCATGGAAACCGTCAGATCCAACCCCCTCCCTTTACAGATGAGAAAACTGAAGCCCTGGGAAAATCTGCCCAAGGTCACACAGCTAACAAGTGGGGTTCAAGCTCAGGTCTTCCTGACCCAAATCCATGCTAGCATGCTTCCTTGGGCAAGTGACCCCAGCTCCTGGGGGTAACAATTTCCTCATCTATCAAATGAGCAGATTGGACCTAATGGTCATCTAGCCCCAAATGTACCATTCTGTAACAATGTATGTAAATTGTTAGCAAATTTTAAAGGCAATTCAACAAACCTTCATCAAGTTCTTACTTTGTACCAGTCACTGAGTTCCCCTTCTCTTCACCCCTCCTCCCCTCTTTTCCTCTCCTCCCCCCTCCTCATTTCTCCCCCCCTTCCCTTCTTTCCCCTCCTCTTCCTGTTACTGATCTCTTACTGTATCTCTATATACATACACACATCTACAGTGTATATATAGAGATTTCTCTCTATGTGAGTATATGTATTTAGTACTATGTAAAAAATCATCATCATTCTATGATCCCAATTTTATAGGATCACACAATCCTAGTTCAATCCCTTATTTTATAATTGACAAAACTGATGCACAAAGCTGAAGTCACCTTGCCCAAGGTCAAACAGGTAGCAAGTGGAGAAGTTGGGTGATGATCCCAGGTCATCTAACCTTAAATCTAGGGGCCTTCCACCACCCCATGTGCCAGAAGCCAGGATGAGAAGCTGGAGGGATTAGCTCTCCTTCCTGGGACCCCAGTTGGCCGAAAAGTGTCTTCATCTCGAAAAGTGTCTTCATCTCGTTAGGAGCAGAGGGGATTGTTTATGATAGAGGAATTTAATCTGAGGTGTTAGAAAACCAACTGTGCCCTGGGCACTGAAGTGGAGGGGAGCCCACGAGGCCCAGGCCCCATCCAAATAAGTCCATTGCTTATGCTGAGAAGGCAGGGGGTATCTGGAGGTCCCTTTAAGGCTGGGCTATTTAGAACTAAGGAATACAGCTCGGGGCAAAGCACCCCCCCCCAATCCCTGTCTCCAGCTGGGAGGAGGGATCATCTATTTTTACCAGGTACAGGAGTTCTTCTATGGTTCATGTCACATCCCTTCAGCAAATGCAGGGCCCACTTCTTGGCCTCCCACTATGTTTAACATCTCATCGAGACCAGCTCTAAGAGACTTCAGATGGCATGGGAATACATGGCATTTCTGCTGCTTAAAATAGAGGTGCCTTGTAGCCCTTGAGCTAGGCGTCAACATGCTGGGGACCAGAGGGCTTGGCCTGGTTCTGCTGTCAAGTCTGGTCCACCTCGCCATCTCCTAGGTCTCAGCCCCTCTGAAACAGAGTGTCCTCATTTCTCATGCCAAAACAACCCTTCTTGGAGGGTCCCATTTCTATGGCTGACACCCTCATCATGGTCATGCAGGCTCTGAACCTCAGACTTATCCATTTGACTCAGTCCTTTCCTTAGCCCCCATATCTCTCTGAACTATTATAACAAAGGCACACTGGTTCAGCAGAAAGTGTCAGAGGACCTGGGGTGGAATCCCGACTGACTCTCAGTAGCCGTGGCACCTCTTCTATCCCCCAGACCTCAGTTTCCCCATCTGTAAAATGAAGGAGTTGGTCTAGACAGCTTCTAAGGTCTCTCTCAGCTCTATACCTATGACCCCCGTAGCCTCTTAATTCCCACCTTCCTTCTCCCCTCTCCCAACCCATCTTCTTACCATTCTCAGAATCTCAGAATGATAGTCCTTGATCTGGTCATGTGACTCTTTTGTTAAAGGAAAAAAAAAATCTTCACTAGCTGGATCTTCCCTCTTAAATAAAGTTCATGCATGTTTGCCTGGCAAACGCCTCCAGCATTTCTAGTACCTCCTGACCTTTCCAGCCTCCTCTCCTGTTAATCCTTCCATAAACCCAACATGCCAGCCAAGTTGGACTAATCCCTCCCTGCCCCCAAAAACCGTGCTACATGATTTCTGCCTTTACTATAGTTTACTCATACACTACCCTGTGCTTGGAGTGCCCTTTCTTTCTCTGCCCATTGAATGCCTACCAAATAGGATAGGCTCTGGAATCAGAGGCTCCAATGCTTAATACACGTGTGGGTCACTTCCCTCTCTGGGCCTCAGTTCCCTCACCTGTAAAAGGAGGACTTTAGATTTGATGGCCTCCTGGGTCCCTTCCAGATCTATGGTCCTTATGATCCTATACCCTGAGTTGGGTTTCTACAGTTCTAAAATTCTGTAAGCTGAAAGTGGAACTTTAACTCGACATAAACTCTCTTCCTCTCCCTTCTTCCCCCCTTCATCCCCCACCCTCTCTTATTCTGTCTCCCTCCTCCATCTCCCTCCCCACCCTCCAGCCCACAAGCTTGGAATGGTAGACCTCCTTATTAGGCAATGTCAAATAAGCAGGACATTAAGTTCAAGGAGTCGGAAAATGTGGGCTGCCTGAAGATAACCCTGCTGAGAATGGCCTCCTTTCACACTTATCCCCACCACTGCCTGGTACTGTGTGTGTGTGTGTGTGTGTGTGTGTGTGTGTGTGTGTGTGTGTGTGTGTGTGTGTGTGTGTGTGTGTGTGTGTGTGTGTGTGTCATTTTTTCATGCTGATGTCATCTCCCCACCTGTGTAGGTTTTCCTGGGCAGGGTTGGCATTTTCTCCCTCTCTCTGTCTCCCATAGGTATTGTTAGCACAATCCTTGTGAGTGGGCACTTGGTAAAAACTAGTTGATAAGGGTCAGACAGGGCACTATCTAAAGCCTCAACTAGTTCTAAATCCTGTAATCAAACATTTAGCCCAGGACTGAGGATCCTGCCACCCTTTGACTGAATCCAGTCTTCACTTGAGGACCTAGAGGGCCACATGTGACCTCGAGGCCACAAGTTCCCCACCCCTGCTTTAGCCTCATAGTCCTGCTTTTCAGAAAGGGGAAGATGGTAGGTTCTTCAGATTATAGGCCAGTGAATTTAACCTGATTCCTGGGTTCAAACAAGGCTACCACTAGAGAATAAATTAAAGGGACAATGTGTGAGTTCTTCAGAAGGGAAGAGGTGATCACTGACAACCAACAAGGATTCTTTAAGAATCATTGGATCAGGGGTGGCCAGGTGGCACAGTGAGTAAGAGCACCGGCCCCAGAGTCGGGATGACCTGGGGATCGAATCCGGGCTCAGATACTTAGCACCCACCCAGAAATAACTGGCCGTGTAACCTTGAGCAAGTTACTTTAACCCCAAATGCTTAAAAAAAAAAAGAATCATTGGATCATAGATTTAATGTTGGGAGAGACCCTATAAATCATCTCTTTCAACCTCTCCTTCCCACCCCCACCTTTTTAAACAAATGAGACAGGCCAGACTAGCCTCATTTCCATGTGGGACAGCAGAAAGGGCACTGGTTTGGGAGTCAAATCCATGCTTATCCCTCAGGTACCACAATTATAGAAAAGCAGAAGTTTTATTTACATGTGGCCTTTGAGATTATTTCCATCTTCAGACCAATGATACTGAGATCTTTTGGGGGAAGGGGAGGGCAGGTTACTAGTCTGTTGGAGAAAAGGAATTCCATGGATATAGCATATTAGAATTTTATAAGGAGTTTAATAAAGCCTCTTATAATACTCTTGTTGACAAAATGGAGAGAATTGGACTGATTGATAGTACAGTTAGATAGCTTTGGAACTGGTTGGGTGACCAGACTCCAAGAATACCCATCACTGAACTGAGGACAACCTAGGGGAAAGTTCCTCATGAAATAGACAGGAATCTTTCTATTCTGTCCAATATTGTTATCAACAACTTGGATGAAGACATCATATTTATAGATAACACAAAGGTGAGAGGGATGAGTAGAATAGAGGATGGAAAATAAAGTAGGGCAGAAGGATGCGGGGGGGGGAAAAAAAAGCCCCAAAGGCTGAAACAATACATCAGACCTCATGAGATAAAATTCTTGAAAAGGACCAAAATGGTGTCACTGTGTTGGGGTCAAGGTAAAATTCAGTAGGGATAAATGTAAAGGAATCGTTTTTAGATAATTTAAAGCTAGAAGGAAATTAAGGACAATCTAATCCAGACCCTTCCTGTATTCGGGTTCCAAAATCACATGATAGAAGAATGTGGAGGAAAATGTGTGGGCAAAGAGTTCATGAGAGAAAGGACCAGGGGTCCTAGTAGACCACACATGGTCAATATAAGTAAATTTGATTGTAATGTGAGCAGCCAGGATAGTGAAGGGCCAGGACACTATGCCTCGTGAAGACCGACTGAAGGAACTAAGAATGTTCACCTTGAACAAGGGGAGACGTAGGGAAAATAGGATTGCTCTAATTGGGGGTCATCATAGGGAAGACTCATTTGTCTTTGCCCCAGAAGGCAGAACTGGAACCAGTGAGAGGAGGCTACAGGGAAGCAGATTTGGCTTAAATTAACCAAAATGTGTGACATTTAAAGTGTCTACAATGGAATAAGTAGCCTCAGAGAATATTGAGGCCATAATTAGAGGGACATTTGTTGAGAATACTGTGGATCAGGTCGGTGTGGTGAGTGAGGCAGTTGGATTAATTAACCTCTGAGGTCCTTTCCAGCTCTGGCTCTGGTGCTATGCTTAATTTCTGTGATAACTAACTGAAGTTTTCCACCCCCATCTCTGGTGTGGAAGGTTAGAGACCACCTAGAGGTCAGTGGCCTACCAGTAATGAGAATTCTATACCTGGTGTTTATGTACTGGTAAAAAGTCTGTTTTGCACAACTCATCTTATTTGAATAACTCTGTGTGATAAGAGCTTACTTAGAATCTTCCCTATTTTGCAAAAAAGGGATTTTAGAGATCACTGCTATATATCAAGGGCTATCAGGGCAGAGAAGCCCTGTACCTCAGTGATGAAGATGTAGCAGACCCTAGATCTCCCAGGAATCATGACTGACCATGCCCCATCAGACTATACTGGTGCTGGTGGTTCTAACCTCCCCACGTCTCATCTTCACTGGAGAGCGATTGCAGAGTGATGTCTTCAAACTTGGTTTGGAGGAAAACAGCTTGTGAAATAAACTATGGAAAGTTGCACCTGTAGCGGCTGGCCCATCCTGCCGTTGGGTGAGAGTGGAGGGCATGGTGTCTTTAGCTCCATATCATCACCTTGAGTAAGGATCTAGGGGCTTCAGGGTTCTGGAAGGACATGGATGCCCATTGGATATCCCATTGAAAATGCGTGTCTAGGGGTGGCACTGAGGAGTCCATGCAGTGGTTGGCTACAACTGGTCAAGTCACCAGAAACAGCAATCCCTAATTAAAACTGGCCTAGACTAGTCTTGTTGGGGAAAAAAAAAATTAAACATATTAAGGGTGTGGTTCTCAATCACCTAATCAATAAATGGTAGCTAGTGCCACTAAAGAAGAAACAATGTCCCCACCCACATAGGGATCATCAGCTTAGAACTGAAGGAGACCTCAGCCAAACTCCTCATTTTTTCAGGTAAGAAAACTGAGGCTGAGAGAAGAGGCTTGCTTAAATTCATTAGATAACTCAAGGCAGAGGCAGGATGGTGGATGATTGATAAATGTTCTACTGTTCAATTCTACTGAATGATGAAGCATCAGGGTGTGACTGGTATTACCTGATTTTCAGGAATATCTTCTAGGGAAAAATAACCAGACTCTTAAGGAACGCCAGTCTATAAAGTGAGAAGGTTAATAAGACTGTGCAAGGCAGGAAACCTTTGAGAATGAGACCATGAGTCAGATGCTTTGGCAAAGGAGTCCTTCCTTACCAACTCCTTCCCTTCAAGATGAAGCAGAAGGGGGCCCCCGATATCACCAGCAGCCCATCCCAAGGAGCTCTCCTCCCCAGCAGCCAATGTGCCTGGAAGTATTTACTCTGGGAACCCTGACTGGGTATGATTACTATGAAATCATTCCCATACTATTTTCAATGATTTGTGTGCTGCCAGGGTTAGGAGGGACCCAAATTGCTTTCCCATATGTTCCCTCTTCTGACCAGACCCTTGCTTCCCGCCACTGCACATCCTTCACACCGCTGGGGCCTGGGGTAGGGGGCTCCCAGCTGCCCATTGAGTCCCCCAAGGATCTGCAGGCTAGCATCTCCCTTCTCCCTCTTGGTTCTCTCCAATCAGATTCCCACCCTCCTTTCTAATCTTCACAATTAGTCTCTTCTATATTCCCAGTCAAACCAACCTGCTAGCTGTCCCACAGACATGGTGTGAGACATTCTACATCTTTGCTTTTGCCCAAACTCTCACATCAAGAACTCTCCTTCTCCTTCTCACTCCCCCACATCATAAAATCCCAAGCTTCCTTGGAAGTACCTCCTACTCAGACCCTTTCTTGGTGTACCCATTCATTAACACTCTCTTGAAGGAGAAGGGTGAGGCCCAGCCTTTCAATTTCACAGATATAGGGAGCTCCCAGATAGGGGAAACTCCCTTTACCAATTCAGACTGGTACTTTCTCTGCAACTTAAGCAATAAGAGGTTAAGTGACTTGGCTAGGATCATACAACTTGTACTTGTCACAGTCAGATCTTGAACCCTCCCCAAGTGGAATGTAAATTCCCTGAGAGTTAATAGATTTTATTTTTTTTATCTCTAGTACCTTGCACACAGTAGGAGTTTCATAAATGTTTCTTGAATTGAACTAAAATGACCTGAAATGAATTGAAAGGCAAAGTAAACGAGAGGGCCTCAGCATCCTTTTTAAATGGGGCAATGCTAATAAATGAACAAATAGATAGATAAATGAACAAATGAAATTTAAAAATAAAACTTAAAACTTCCCCAAAGCTAGAAAAACATGTTAGCTGGTAGGAACTGGGGAGCAACAGGAAATCCTCTGGTCCCTTGTGAAACAATTGCCACTTAAGTGTCATTGGGGGCCAGGAAATGGGTGATTTGGGGGTAACACTCAGCAAGACCCCACTTAGCAGCTGTTGATATTGAGCAGACGCCCTTGTGCTGGGCGAATGTAAAACAGCCTTATTTAGTGCATGGAAAAATACTTCCATCAGGTGGAATTTTTCCATCGAGTGAGTTGATAAGTGAACTCAACTGTTTCAACTTGTTCTAAATATTTAACCTTCCTCCCTGCATATTCCCATTCCCAACCCGCCAGCACATGGGATAGATTGTCTCGGTCATATCCTTCTGCTATTTTGGCCCAGCTAATATTTGCATATGCTATACATCCTTCTTGTCTTTGTTTGAGACTCACTCCCTGTCAGTCTTCTCCATGGCCACCATTTTTTAATCTGTAAAACAGGGATCTTTCTTTCGCCTTCCCTTTTTGCTCCCTGCCCCCACCCCATTTCTTTGGCATCCTTTACTATTGCTTCTGCTGAACAGCTGCTTAGAGGGGCTGTTTCTCTCATTGGGCTGTTGCCCCTTATCTCCCAGATGAATAATGTCCCCCTTCGCTTCTGCAGCAGCCTGGCGGGCGGCCGACGTGCGAGCAGGATGCTGACAGTTATTGGGAAAGCACTTGGGGTCATGGCAGCTGCTAGAAAACTGAAGCCTCTATTCCCTAAGAAAACACAAAATCCTTGGCTCCATTCTCGTCTGAATGGTTGGCTCCATCGCCCTTCTGTTAAGAATCATATAGACCTCACCTGTCTCATTCCTTTATGATCCCAAAATGGCGGCCAATTCTGGGAGTCATTGCAACCAGAATGGGTTGTGGATGCTATGTTCTCACTGATGTTTTTCATTTTCCATCCCAGTAGATAGTCCATCACCTAGGTCCAACTCCATTTTAAGGAGTTATGCTGTCATGGCTTGCTTGAGTGCCTTGGAATCTTCATTCTATAACATTTTAAAAGTCTTTAAGTATGTTTATACCACGTTATGGCAGAAAGAAAAGCAACATATCCCTCATGTGTTCCACACCCTCCTCTCCCTACTTATTGATCTCAGAGAAGGTTTTAAGTATACTCCTTCATCCCCAGTGCCTCTTTCATCCTTTCCATCTACTACTTTCCTCTTTTGATTTTCTCTATATACGAATTTATCACCCAACTCATAGCCTGGTGGTTATGTTACAGTCCCCAGGACATTCTCCCTCCTTTTTCAAGTAGTTTAGTCTTGGCTCTTGGTCTTCCTCTCCTTTCCAGTTCCTGACCTCATACAGAGGACTTCAACATACCTGTTGACATTCTCCTAAACACACTTAGCTCCCTTTTCTTTAATATGCAAATTCTCCTGCTTTATCTTACCTACTCTCAAAGATGGCCATGCGCGTGTTCTTGTCATTACTCCCACGTGTTCTATTTCCATGATCAAGAACTTTAAATTTCCTCCATCTGATTATAATTTATCTTTTTACCTCTTCCTATGCTTTCTCCTAAAACCATTCTCTTAATGTTTGTTGATTGATTCGATTCATCCTCCCTGTGACCACCACCATTCCTCTTACCCTCTACTTTTCTCTTTCCCAGTTCATCATCCCATGCTCTCTCTACACATTCTTCCCTTCCCAATAACTACCCCTTAGTGAACCAGTTCAATTCTATACTGTTCTCTATTTTTTTCATCTCATGTTCCCTTGTCCTATTGCTGATCATGCCTTGCCAAGCCCCATCTCTCGGTTACCCCACCACCTGCCTCTTCCCTATTTACTCAAATGTTACTGAATGAGAGAAAATTACACAATTGTGTTGACTGAGCTCATTTCAGTTTTATATCTTCTGGTCTTCACTGGGCTGTTGATAGAGCAAAGCAACACATTTGTCCCTTTGCTCCACCCTCCTTTCCACAGCACATCTTCCAGAATTTCTTGCTTTTCTCCTTAAGCCTCCCATAAGACCCCCTCACCCTGACCTCTCAGCTGACAACTTTAATTCATACTTGACAGAGAAAATAAATTTCATTTTCAGAAAGCTCTCTTCTTCCCTCATCTCATCCTCTTGAATTTACACTCCCCCACCCCCACTATGTGCTTCTTCACTCCATTCTTGAAAAGGTGGCTCACTCTTTTCCTTTCAAAGGACAAATCTTCTATGTGTATGCTTGCTCCCATCCCCTCCTGTCTTCTCCAACATACTGCTCTTTCCATCATCCTTTCTGTCTCTTATCTTCAATCGTTAACCTATTTTGTTTTCTAATGCCTATAAGTATACCTATTCTTTTATATGCTCAGAAAAAGAAAAAAAAAGGGAAAAAATGCTATCCTGCCATCTCTGATAGCTATCTTTGCTTATTTGTTCTCTCTGTCTCCAACTCCTGGAGAAAACCATCTATATTCAGTGTCTCTCTTTCCTCTCCTTTCATTCTCTTACTTTATGTAATTTCACTTCCAAACTCCTCATTCAATTAGAACTATCCTTTCTAAAATTACCAATGATCTTTAATTAGCAAGTCTACTGGCCATTCTTCTCAGTTACTTTGTACATGTTGACATTGTTGGGCACCTCATCCTCTTGTATACTGTCTCTTTGGGGTTTTTACAACACTCTTTTCTCTTGGTTTTTCTCTTACGTCTCTGATCACACCTTCTCAGTCTCTTGCTGGATCATCATTCACGTCAAATCCAACCTATGGGTATTTTTAAATTTTTATTTATTTATTTTTAGTTTACAACTTTCAGTTCCACAAGCTTTTGAGTTCTAAATTTTCTCCCCTTCCCTCCTCTCCCTCCGCCCCAAGACTGCATGCAGTCTGATATAGGTTATACATATACATTCATATAAAATATATTTTCACATTAGCTATGTTGTAAAGAAGAATTATAACCAATGGAATGAACCATGAGAAAGAGGAAACAAAAGAGAGAGAGAGTAGATATGCTTCAATCTGCATTCAGATGCCAGATTCATAAAACCAGCTCCTAGTTTTATTTATTAGTTCAATATGGATTTCTGAATTTCAATTTTTTGAAATTATTAATCTTTCCTGTGGTTTTCAGTATTTCTAATTTGGTATTTAATTGGGAATTTTTAATTTGTTCTTTTTCTAGCTTTTTGAGTTGAATGCCCATTTCATTGACCTCTGCTTCCTCTATTTATACAAGCATTTAGAGATATAAAACTTCCATTAAGAACTGCTTTTGCTGTATCCCATAAGTTTTGGTGTGTTGTCTCATTATTGTCATTTTCTAGGACAAAGTTATTGTTTTTTTTTCTGTGATTTGTCGTTCGACCTACTCATTCTTTAGGATTATATTATTTTAGCTTCCAAATGATTTTGAGTCTATCTTTCCATAGCCCTTTGTTACATAATTTTTATTGCATCATGACCCAAAAAGAATATGTTCAATATCTCTGCCTTTCTGCACTGAATTGTGAGGTTTTTATGCCCTAGTGCATGGTCAATTTTTGTATAGGTGCCAAGTACCACCAAGAAAAAGGTATATTTCTTTCTATCCCATTCAGTTTTCTCCAGAGGTCTACCATAGCTAACTTTTCTAAAATTCTATTCATCCCCTCAACTTTCATTATTTATTTTGTGGTTAGATTTATCTAGTTCAGAGAGGGTGAGATTGAGGTCCCCCACTAGTATAGTTTTGCTATCTATTTCTTCCTCAAACTCCCTTAACTTCTCATCTAGGAATTTGAATGCTATATACTGCTTGGTGCATAAATGTTTAGTAATGATATTGCTTCGTTATCTATGGTGCCTTTTAGCACAATACAGTTTCCTTCCTTGTCTCTTTTAATTAGATCTATTTTTTGCTTTTGCTTTGTCTGAGACCAGGATCACTATCCCTGCTTTTTCTTACTTCAGCTGAAGCATAATATATTCTACTCCAGTCTTTTACCTTTTCCCTGTGTATATCCTCCTTGTTCAAATGTGTTTCTTGTAGACAACATATTGTAGGATTATATTTTTTAATTCATTCTGCTATCTACCTGTTTTATGGGAGAGTTCATCCCATTCATATTCACAGTTACAATTACTATCTGTGTCTTTCTTTTTTTTCCCCTTTCTCCCTTTCCCTCCTCACTAGAGTTTTGCTTTTGACCATCACCTCACTCAATCTGTCCTCCCTTCTATCAGACCTCCTCCATTTTCTTTGCCTTTTCTCTTACTACCTCTTCCCTCCCTTCTATTCCTCCCTCCCTTTTCTTTCCTCTTTCCCCTCCAACTGCCTATTGGACAAGTTAGATTTCTATAGATGACTATGTTATTCCCTCCTTGAGCCAAATTTGATGAGAGTAAAGTTCAAACAATGCTCATCTCCCTCCTTTCTTTCCCTGTACTATAAGATGTCTTTGTGCTTCTTCATGTAATGTAATTTACCCTTTTCTGTCTCCTCCTTTTCTCTTTTCCCATTATAATCTTTTTTCAGCACTTAATTAGGTTTTGTATCATGATATCAAAATCAACTTAAACCTACTCCATCTGTCTATTTATTTCCTTTTTATATGATGTAATAAAGATATAGTTCTCAAGAGTTGTATCTTTTTCCCATGTAAGGGATATAAACAAGCTTGCCTTATTGAATAACATGTTTGGGTTTTTTTACCCTTTCTTGTTGATCTTTTTATGCCTGTCCTGAGTCTTGTACTTGAAGATCAAATTTTCTATTGAACTCTGGTCTTTTCATCAGGAAAGTTTGGAAGTCCCCTATTTCGGTGAATATCCATCTCCCCTGAAAGATTATGCTAAATTTCACTGAGTAGTTGATCCTTGGTTGTAATTCAAACTTCTTTGCCTTCCAGATTATCATATTCCAAGCCCTCCATTCTTTTCATGTGGAAGATGCAAGGTCCTGTGTAATCCTGACTGTGGTTCCATGGTATCTGAATTGTTTCTTTCTGGATGCTTGCAATTTTCCCTTGATCTGATAATTCTGGAATTTATGTATAATATTCCTTGGTACTTTCAATTTGGGATCTCTTTCAGGAGGTGATCAGTGCTCTCCTAGATCTGTTTTGCAGGTCAGTTGTTTTTCCAATGAATATTTTATGTTTTCTTCAATTTTTCATTCTTTCAATTTTGTTTGACTGATTCTTGATGTCTCATAGAGTCATTAGCTTCTGCTTGCCCAATTCTAATTTTTAACAAATTGTTTTCTTCGGTTAGATTTTGTACCTCCCTTTCCATTTGACCAATTCTGTTTTTTGAGGAGTTGTTTTCTTCAGTGTACTTTTTCTCTCATTTTATCAATTGTATTTTTAAAGGAAACATTCAATTTTTCTTCTACCTTTCTTATTTGACTTTCAAAATCCTTCATGAGCTCTTCCGGGTCTTGAAACCAGTTCACATTTCCTTTTGAGGTTTCAGATATGGGTATATTAACCATTAACCATGCTATCCTCTCTTGAATTTGTGTTTTGATCTTGCCTGTTACCAAGATATTTCTCTATGGTCATTATTTGTCTTTGCTTCTTCTTGTTCATATTGTTTGACTTTTTTCTAACTTTTAAATTTGATCTCTGCTTATGGGACCCAGGGAGCACTGTCCCAGACTTCTTGTCCTGGGAGCTAGGGGCCTGGTTACTGGTTTTCTGTGCTGGGGCCTCTGGTGCTGGCAGCTGGATATTGTAATGTTCTGGTAGTTTGCCTAGTGCTGAGCTGGAGCTGGTGGTGGTGGCTGGTGTGTGCCTGGTGTTGACCCTTTCCTGCTCTTCTACCCTGGGGCTCAGGATCTCCCACTGGTCTGCTG
The DNA here is from genome assembly GCF_028583685.1 of Petaurus breviceps papuanus. Lineage (NCBI taxonomy): Eukaryota > Metazoa > Chordata > Mammalia > Diprotodontia > Petauridae > Petaurus > Petaurus breviceps. The sequence goes on along the minus strand of NW_027185720.1, from coordinate 9,090,099 downwards.
AGGTTGGATTTGCCTCTGGCTTGCCAGAACACCCTGTACTGGTCCCCTTCAGCACAGCAAGAGGAACCTTTCCCATTAATCATCGCCCTAGCCTCCCAATCTAAAAGGCTGTTGTACCCTGTCTTTCTGATGGCTCCACTATTCCAGGATTTTTCCTGGAGCAGTATTCTCTGGGTTTTTCAGAGTCTATAAGGGAGGGTGAGAGCAACTTACTGCTTACTCTGCCATCTTGGCTCCCAGAAGTTTAAATCTCTGTGGGCATCTCTTAAGGCCCTCTACTACTCTCTCTTTTCTCTCTATACCTTTTTACTTCTTGACCCCTTTAGTACCTTTGAGTTCAATTAGTCTCTATTCAGATGATTCCCATTTCCAAATCTGTCTATGGAGCCCTAGTCTCTTTCCTCAACTCTAGTCCTTCATGACACATTGTCCCATAGACTTTTCAAACTAGACCATAGGTAGGCCTCTCAAACTCAACATGTCCAAAACAGAACTCCTTATCTTTACTCCCAAACCCTCCCTGATTCCCAGTTTTCATATTACTCTTGAGAACACTACAATCCCAGTTATTTAGGCTTACAACCTCAGTACTATCCTTAACTTCTCTATTCTATCACCTCACACATTCGATTCTTTGTCAAATCTTGTCATTTCTATCTTCATAGCATTTCTCCTGTATTTCTCCTCCTCTGCACTCACACAACCACCAGCCTAGTGTAAACCCCCTTACCTCTTTTCTGGATTATTGCAACAATCTTCTATTTGGTCTCTCCTCATTACAATCTGTCTTCTCTCGGGCACAAAAGTGATTTTCCTAAAGTGTAGGACTAACCATGTTACCCCATTTTCATTAAACTCCAGTTCTTTCCCTATTCCCTTAAGAATCAAATATAAGTTCTTCTGGCATTTAAATCTCTCAACAACCTGACTCCTTCCTACTGTAGCTCATACTCACACCAGAAAGTATGGTCCCTACCATGTAGCCATAACATTTCCCCTTATGGCTTAAGGGGAAATCCCTGAAAAATGGAGAATGTTTTTCTAGTATTATAAACCATGAGCCCCCACTGGTGTATTTCTCCAATGAATATTAGTAGATATTAGCCAGCCAAATTGAATTCTTTTTTTACATGTATTTTATATAAAATGGGGTTAAGATTTCTATTTGCCATATTAATCTAGAAAATTTATATTTTTGTTTTTTCCATGTTTTATTTATCTATTTCACTTAGATTGTCAGACTTATTCATATAGGGTGTTTTCTTAAGGGATATGATGAAAATGATTGTTTCAAAACATCTCCCCAAAAGTCTGTGATACTTTTCTTCAGGTACAGAGTCTAGGAGAAAATAGGCTCAAGCCGATAGATTTCACATGGCAAAATAGCTCACAGACCCTAGAAGTCCTTATCCTTTCTTCTTGGGACTCTTGTGAATTGCCTAGTTAAAAAAAGATATATATATATATATATATATATATGTATATGTATATATGTATAGATAGATAGATATAGATATATATACACACACAAAAACACACACATATATATGTATGTGTGTGTATATATGTATGTATATATATGTGTGTGTGTGTGCATTCTTCCCTATTTTTGTAGCACCCCCAAACTACCTTTCCTCAGAATGTAGCTGATGAAAAGCCCAAATCTTCTGGACCTTTTAAGGTGCCCCAGATCTTCCTCTAGTCAAAGCAGGATGGGAGCAGAGAAGACAGAAATTCTTTTCCTCTCAGCACCTACCCCCAAAGCAATTACTTCTTGACTAAAATTGCTGTCTGCCAGCTCACCACTGAAATACACAGGTTCTGAACCGGCTCAAAGTGTACCAGACTCACAGAGCTTGACCAAATCTCCCCAACCAATACCAAGATAATTCCTGTATAGCATCATGACATTTCACTCAATGCCCTTCACCCCTGTCAAACTGATGAAGAATTTTTCACATTTACTTGAGTGCCTTTGATTACAATAGATGTCTTCTCGTCTGATAAAGGTATCAACACTCCAGCATCTTGTTAGTTTCTTCAGTTGGGATAGAGATGGCTTTTGGTTGACTCAGTCAACACTCATCTCCTCCAACCCTTACACCTGTTTTCTAATCTACTTATCATTCCTCTCTTATGGTCCAACCCTTACAAATCCACTTACAAAGCCAACCATCCTTCTCCAGCTCCTTGCCTTTGCATTGACTCATTGTACCCCACACCTAGAACGTTCTCCCTCCTCACCTCTACCACTTAGAATTCTGGTTTCTTTCATGACAGACCAAGCACCACCTACTGTAGTGAGAGGCCTGTCCGAGCCCTTCCAGGTACTAGTGGCTTCTCCTCCAAGTTCACTTCATACTTTACCTCTATCTTGTCCACTCTCTCTAGCATGCTTGTATGAAGTTGTTTGCATGTTGTCTTCCCAGTGATCTCCTTGAGAACAGGACTCGTAGTGGGTATTTAATAAATGCTTTATTGATAGACTGACCTACTATGACCTACTATGTGCAAGGAACCAAGAATTCAAAGATACAAAACACTCATGCCATGGGGGGCTTGTGATCTACTATACTGTACACAGGTAATTATAATTGATGAAATGGAAGATATAAAGTATAGCTCTAGGAAAATGAGAGAAAGGGAGGGAGAGAGAAAAGAGATGGTAGAGAAAGGAAAAAAGGGGGAAGAAAGAAGGAGAAAAAGGAAGAAGAGAAGAGAGGGAGAAAGTAGGGGGGAGGGAAGAAGAGAGAGAAAGAATATGCATTGTCAGGTTCAGCTGAGGCCTGTCAACCCTGCATGAATCAGGAAATCTCAAAAAAGCAGATGTTTCCTAGCATACCATAGGCAAATAAGCAAAGAGAAAAGATTATTGATGTGGGCATTTATAGGAGGGCATTGGAGAGAGAATAGTTCTTCAAGTAGTTTCAGCAGACTGATGCAGTCAGAAGCCAGGTTCTAGAGGGCTAAAAGGGAATGAGTTCATGGGAATTGGAATGCCGATGGAGATGCCTCATTTGAGAAGTCTGGAAGTGAATGGAAGGAGGAAAATGGGACAATGCCTAGATTGTGGTTTTAAGGGTTTTTTTGTTTGTCATGGAACCCTTTGAAAGTCAGGTGAAGCCTATGATCCCCTTCACAGAATGTTGTTTTTAAAGGCATAAAAGAAAACACATAGAATTATAAAAGTCAATTATATTGCAATAAAGACATATTTTTTTTCTCATCCAAATCCCTGAAATCCCAGGTTCAGAACCTCTGACCTAGAGAGATCAAGAAGGTCAAGTGGAGGTACTTTGTTTTCTTTGTCAAGATTATGAGACCTTGGCCTGAACACTGAAGTCCCTGGAGAGGGAGAGGAGGATCCAAGATAAAGATGTGGTTGGTCATGGTGAGGGCAGAGTTAGTTGGGTTGTCACTGAAGGAAAACATTCCTACAGAGATAGAATAGAGTGGTGTGTTTGAGTACAAGGGAGATCTCTGATTTTAGGTTCTATACGTATTTCTTCTTATAAAGGGAAAGAAGAAAAGATAGGGACAAGGAGAGAAGAATTTTGATATTAAGAAAATAAAAAGGTAGAGAAGGGAGAAGGGAATAATAAATATACAATACCCACCACATTCCAGATATTGTGCTAAGCTCTTTATAAATATTTAATCCTCATTGGCAAGGTAGGTGTGGTTTTTATCCTTATTTTATAGATGAGGAAACTGAGGCAAACAGAAGTTAAGTGACGGCTAGAAAGGGTTTGAGGCTGGATTAGAACTCGGGTCTTCCTGATTCCAGGCCCAGTCTCCATAGGCTTTATCACCTAAGTCAGAGTTCAGTTCCTTCAGGCAATATTTTTTTAATAAACATTGCCATAGAGTACACCAACCATTGCAAAGGCTGCCGTAACTAGTAGGAAAATTTAACCTACTTGCCAGACTAAGCTTAACCGTTTCACTGACTGGTAAAAACCTTTACTGGATTGGACAAATTGACCTTTGGCATTGTACTAATGTACCTGATGGCTGTAAGCATCAGAGAGCTTCAATCAACTGTCCTACTGTGTCCAATTAGATAACTAGGTAGATAGATGGATGGATAGACAGACTGACAGAGGGATAGACACATAAATGTAGCATTTATTAAGCACTATGTGCCAGTTACTATATGGAACACTGGCGATGTAAATATAAGTAGGTCCCAATTAGTGCAAATAATGATTCTCAGGAAACTGGTGCCATTATTCAAATGTATACTAGATGTTTCCATTGGGCTGGAAGCAGTTAGCATAGTTACAACTTAGAATAGTGTGATTTTTAATGCATGTACTACCATTTCATGGGTTATTTGTATCATTCCTGCCTTCGTGGAGTTTACATTCTAATGGGGGAATAAATCATAAAGAGAATTTGGAAGACAGTGGAGGGGCAGGGTGAAGATTGTGTATGTCGGCATGACTGGAGATGCCCAAAGTGCCAAGGAGACCCAGAACAGGCCGAGGCAAGAGCAGAGCTGGTCTATCAAAGCCCAGGTTGGGTGAAGGGGCTGATTTCAATTGCTGAGGTGGAAATGATAGTTAAACAGAGTCAAGTGGACTTGTCATTTTACTGATATTTTTGTTTGCCAAACACCCCATTTCTTTATAATCTGAACTAGGGTTGTAAGAAGTGGAAGGAAGCTCAGAGATCATCTAATTTACCTTCCTCATTTTAGAGATAAGCAGCCTGGAGCCCAGGAACCCCATGTTCACACAAATGATAAAGGGCAGAGCAAGGATTTGAACCCAGGCCCTCTGACTACAAATGCAGTTCTCTTTTCACTGTACCAGGCCTCCCCTTAATATCTTTAAGTGTCTAAACCTTCAGAGACTATCCGTATTGTGCAAGGTTCTTCCATGTATCTGATTTATATCCCTCTCTACCATTTCTGCTTCAGTCTTTGTCAAATACTAGGCAATTCATGAGCACAGGTCACTGTCTCTATCAGGTCATAACTGTAGAATGGAGACAGGCCATCTCTCTCCCCTTCCAATCACATGCCCCTTTCACTGGCAGGCAGCTTTGCTCCTTTTGGATTCTTTCCTTCCCAAATCAAAATTTCTGGGCTTTCTTTGTTTATGAAGATCTGTAGTAATGAGGGGGAGGATAGCTTAGCAAGTACTTTGCTGAAAAAGGTTACCTAATTCTTAACATCAGCCAGCCAAAATTGAAGGTGTCCTCCATGCCCCTGGACTGAGGTCTGCATTGTGGAGGGCAAGCTTCTCTCCTCCCCACATCCAGATGGGCACCGACCGCGATGTCTCTCTTTCCCTAAACTCAATCACTCTGCCTTCATTCTTTGATTGGGAAACAGATAAAGTGAAGAAATAGCTGTTGGGCTTAGAGGATAAGGAAGCTTCGAGTTGGCTTTCAGAGTTGGCTTGTGAACTGGCCAGCATCTGGTAGTGGGCCCCCAGGGATTGCATAGTTGGAGGACTTTTAACCACATGCCTCAGGTGGTTAAAAGTCAAACTTTTGGCCTCCTGCCTTATCTGACTTAAAGCACCTACCAGTCAAATGTAGTGATTCAATTCAATTTAGTTCAGGTCAATAAGCATTTCTTAAGCACCTATTTTGAATTGAGCAACTAAAAGAAATAGTGCCTGCCTTCAGAAAGCTTACATTCTTCTATGTAGAATAAGTAAATACAAATATATGTACATATATGTACAGAGAGAAAGGGGGAGAGAAGGAGAGAGAAAGAAGGGTGGGGAGAGAGGGAGATGTTTACCCAGGGTTACACAGTTAGGGCAGCTACATGGTTTAGTGGGTAGAGTGCTGGGCCTGGAGTCAGGAAGACCCAAATTCAAAGCCAACTGCAGACACTTACTAGCTGTGTGACCCTGGGCAAGTCATTTCACCCTGTTTGCCTCAGTTTCCTCATCTGTAAAATGAGCTGGAGAAGGTAATGGCAAACCACTCCAGGATCTTTACCAAGAAAACCCCACATGGAGTTTTGGAGAATTGGACATGATGGGGGAAAAAATGAGTAAACGGTTAATGACACACAGTTGAGTTACGACTTGGAGGGAAGACTTGAACCCAGATCTTCCTGGCTTTGAGCCAAATTGCCTTCTTTTAGTCTATCCTGTCTCTGGGTACAAAATATACACAAAGTCAACAAAAAGTCACTGGGGTGTGGGAAGGTGCCAGCACCTACTGGGACAGGAAAGGCCACCTGCATGTAGAGGATGGCCCCAGGGGTATGTTTCAAAGGGAGCTGGGGATTCTGCAAGGTGGAAGAGGGAGGAGAAATTTGAGAACTGAGAAGTGGCCAGGGCAAAGGCTGTCATGGCAAGCAGACCAGTTGAGCCAAAATGTAGATTATATGAAGGGAGCAAAGTAGATGGCAGTCAGCTTGTGAAGGGTTAAAAATGTCCAACAAAGGACTTCTGTGTTTTAGCTAGAGGACGTAGGCAGCCCCCAAAGTTTCTTACAAATTCCCCCCCCCCTATTTCCCTCTTTGCTACTATGGTTATATGCCCACCTCACACATTAAAGAGAACAGGGTACAAGCATTTATTAGGTGCCTGTAGCACCAGTGCGATATTTACAGCACCCACAATCAATATAAAGACTGTGACTATAAGGATCACATGATGTTCAATTGCAAATTATGCCAAACTCTCCAGATAGAGGATAGAAATGAAGCATTTATTTAGACACCGGAAAACCCAATCCCAAAACCAGTAAGCCGATTCCATCTTAGTACCAAAGACATTCAGAAGCCATGATAATGCTGAGGGCCACAGCATCCTTCAGCCTTCCCACAAACCAATACAAGATCAGCATTTACTCACAAACCTCTCTCTCTCCTTGCCTGAGAGTCCTCTCTCCCCCACCATCTCCTAGCTCTAACCAGCTTCCTGGGGACTCTGCTTCCCTTCAGCAAACTCCTCCCACCACAGACTCCATGTCATTACATTCAGCCTATTAGGGGGCAGAGTTTACTTTCAAAGCAGGGGAGGTCTTCAAACTCCCCCCTAGGTCTATTAAGGGGCAGGGAAGATCTTCAAATTCCCATTCCCATTACAGTGCCTTCCACGTACTATGCCAAGTGCTTTATTAACATGACCTCAGTCCTCACAACAACCTTGGGAGGTAGGTGCTATTTTTATCTCTATTTTACAGTTGAGGAAACTGAGGCAGAGATCCATTTAGCAACTTGCCCAACTAGTAAGTCTGAGCCCTCTGAAGCATTGGAGGGCAGAGTACCAAGCTTCTCCTGATGCCTCCTTTTTAGAGGGCAGAAAGTGGACTCTCAGTTCATTCTACTTTGCATCTGCCTGCATTCAGCTCCACAGAATGAGATACCTCACTCCCCTCCCATCCACTCTTCCTCCTTTCTGTGTCCCCCTTCCAATTGTTTGCTCCTTGAGGTCAGGGACTGTCTTATTAATTGCATTCTCCTCCCCATCAATTAGTACATAGTAAGCACTTAATAAGTGGGGATTAGATTGGATTGGACTTGAATGCAGGTCTTCATGACTCCAGATGTGGCTGCACCACCAAGCTTCCTAAAGGTTATGGGGGTGCTAGGCAGATAATGGGGAGCCTGAGTTCCTCCTGCACCTCTGAAACCTGAAGCTCATACTCTTTGCCTTGGGTCTGTCCCAGCCATCCAATGTCCCTTAGCAGTACTTGTTGACCATAACAAGTCTACCCCTTGGCTACTCCTCGAAGGCCCAGGACCATCTGCCAACTTCCAGCCTGCTTCCTACTCACCCACCTTTGACTTTTAATGCCTCAACTTACTTAAAAACAAAAACAAAAACTTGCTCTCATTGGCCTAGACTCGAAATAGCCAAGAGGCAAACTGACGATGCAAGTAAGAATTCCAGAATCATGGGATTTAGCACTGGAAGGAGGCATCAAGTGCCACCCCTCATTTTTAAAGATAGGAAAACTGAAACTCAGGGATGGGAAACAAATTACCCCAGGTCACAAAGCTAGTAAGGAATCAGGATTCAAATTCAGAACCTCTGGCTCTAAAGTCAGTGCTCTTCCTGTAACATCAAGCTTTCTCCCTCACCTTGGGAAAGTCTGTTCACTTCTGTCTGCCTCCATTTCCTTAACTATAAAATCAGGATAATAATAGTGCTTACCTCACGGGGTTGTTTTGGAAATCAAGTAAGATGGAAGGAAGGAAAAAAGGAAGGGAGGGAAGAAGGAAAGAAAAGGAAGGAGGGGAAAGGAAGGAAGGGGAAGGAGGAGGAAAGGGAGGAAGGAAGGGGAAGGAGGGGAAAGGAAAAGTGCTTGGCACATAGTAGATGTTATATAAATGTGTATTCCATTCCTTTCCCTCAAAACCGTGGAAGGTAAACATATTGTTATACTCAGTTTTACCTATGAGGAACTGAGGTAGATAGTGGATAAGTGACTTGCCCAGAGTCACACTGCTGGTCCAAGAGCTTTGAGCCCAAGTTGGAGTTCAGATCTTCCACGTCTGGCATTCTGTCCGCTCTCCCCCAGCACTCCCCCTCGTTTTACAGATGAGGATACTGAGGCCTTATATGCCCACTAAGTGGCAGAGGCAAGAATTCATTAGGCCTGGGTCCTTTGACTCTCTGCCCAGTGCATGGGTGCCCCTTGTAGACTTAGAATCTTTCCTGGGTTAAGAATTGGAAGTAACCTCAGCTCCTGAGAAATCCTTGCTTGGAGGGGGGCTGATCAGTTAGAGCCAATCAGAAGCTGGAAGAACGCCTCTTGTTCTGAGCTGAAACCTGACAAGAAAAAAACCTTGGCCAGGCCTCAAGCTGGGATCTGCAGTCATCTTTGGAAGCAGGAGGCTGTCTTGCCGTGGCATGAAAGCCAGAGGCCTTGGGTCACTGACAGCTTGGAGTCAAGGGGAGGGCATTCAGAGGTTCTTGACAAATTCATTCCCCTCCCTTGGAAGTGCTGGGGCATGTAGAATGATGACAGGGAGTCTTCAGGCTGATAGAAGAGCCTAGGCTGGAGACAAACATGCAGTAGAATGGAGGTTTGATGCCAATCATTGTTCCTATGAAGCTGTCCCACTGCCATCCCTCCATACCCAGCATTCTTTGGTACAGAACTCAAGCAACAGCCTGTGGGGAAAGACCCCACCATTCTATATCCCTGCCTAGGGCAACTGGACACCGCATTCATTTATACTAATTAATAAAAAGGCAGATTATTTTATCTATACATAAGAGAATGGGACTAGTTATCCCTAAAGTTCAGCTCTAAAGCTATGCTCATTAAAAAGAATTTCTCCACCTGGGAGTTCCCTATCTCCATGACATCACAGGTCCAGTCTCCATCCTTTTTGAAAACAGACTGGACATAGTGAAAGTTCACAAATTTCACATGTAATTGATTATTTTTTTTTACATAATATTATTTATATAATATAATATTATATAAATATTATTTATAATTATTGATTATTTTTATATGATGGGACATTTGTGTTTGGTGATTTCATAATTTTTCACTGAAATGGTTATAAGAAAAGGTGTTAAAGCACATGGGAGCATTAGAAAATAAAGTGGTATGTGAGCTCCCTAGGGAAGGACGCGGCATTTCAGTAGAGTTTTAAAAGATGGGTATCGATGCAATAGGCAAAGAGGGAGAATTAGGAGCAGAAGCTTGGAGTTCGAGGCAGCCATGCATATGTACAGGTCAGGAAATGGTCCATTTTAAAATGCTTTAGAGTATGTATAGACGTGATATCTCAGAGTAATATCTCAAAGAAAGCTGGAAATGCAAAAGGCACCAGACTGATCAGGGAGAAATCACTTCACCTAGTGACCTCCAAGGGCTCATCTTTTCAGTGATAAGCAAGGGGCAATTCTGCCTCCTTGGAAATCCCATCTGTTTAGTTTTTATTAAATAGAGACTCTTGGTTTTTAGCATTGGAGTGAGACCATGTGAAAAATGCCAGGAAAGAGGCCTGAAGCAGGTCTTAAAAGGACACATCTCTGGACTCTTGGTTCTGGGTGCTGTTCAATTCTCCATGAAACAATGAAAGAGAAGAAAACTACAGAGTCAGCCCCTACTGAATTCATTCCGGGTATCAGTGGAGGAGAGTTCTTCATCTCAAGCACTGTCTTCTTGGGGGAAAAGCCATTATGAAGGCTAGTCACCAGAAAAACAGCTTCCATTTCCCATCCACTGGATCCAACCTCCTCCAGGACAATCAATAACCAGTAGCAGGGGCGGCCAGGTGGCTCAGCAAGTAAGAGCACCGGCTCCAGTGTTGGAATGACCAGGGGATCAAATCTGGGCTCAGATACTTAGCACCACACCCAGAAATAACTGGCTGTGAAACCTTGAGCAAGTTACTGAACCCCTATTGCTTAAAAAAAAAAAATAATAACCAGCAGTAAATAGGCACAGGGTAGCTACTAGGTGGTGTGGTGCATAGAATGCCAGGCCTGGAGTCAGGAAGACTCATCTCCATGAGTTCCAATTCAACCTCAGATACTTAATAACTGTGTGACCCTGGGCAAGTCACTTCACCCTGCTTGCCTCAGTTTCCTCATCTGGAAAAAAATGTTAGAGAAGGAAACAGCAAAACACTCCAGTATCTTTGCCAAGAAAACCCCCAGTGGGCTCAGACTTAGAAGTGACTAAAAATACTCAACAATGAGATATCCTATTGTAATGGAAATTCAAATTTAAAGATCTTCCCTGCCCCTAGGCTAAAGTGCACCTGGAACCTGGGGTGGGAGGCTTGTTTTCCAGTAGATACTTTTTGATTGGCCAATGGGTGCAGAAGGTTGTTACATTCTCTGAGCCAGGAGAAGGCTATATAAGCCCTGATTTGAAGCTTTGTTTTGGGGCTCACTTTGAGAAGTGTTCTGTGATTTGATCAGGTGAGACTCTGGGAAGCCGTTGTTGAGAGCCCCCCGCTTTGAAAAACCCAGATGTTGATTTGGTTTGGATGTAATGGTTGGACAGTTTTGGAAACCCATCTACTTGATCTGTTTTTCTGTCTTAATAATTCTGTCTGTATACTCTGAAGTTCGGGGTGCTGACCTTTTTCCCCTGAACTAGGTAAACCATACATACTTGATTAAAGTAAGCTTGTTAACCCATTTTGAGTTGCTTTCCTTTAACTAAGCAGATCTAAGAACCTGTGTTGGCAGCCACCCTGGGGACATTTGGGGTGCTTGCCGCTACACCCATACAACTAGGAAATTCAATGCTTGTAGGCCTCTAGGAATATATCTGGAGGACCTTTTGACCGATAAGAGCACTTCCTTAGAGAATGAACCTTGGAGACCTAGTTAATCCACACCGTCTCAATTCCTTTTATAGATAAGGGAATAGAAGCTCATATTGGGGGGGGGGGGGGGGGGGGGGTGGGATCATAGGTCTATATAAAACTATAAGGCAACTTGATGGCCATCTTCTAGGGGTGGGGACCTTGGAACCACATAGGCTCTCTAGGACCTCAAGCTCAGCCCTTTGACTGAATCCAGACTTCACAGAACATGTCCTGTTAATAAAAGGATTGGTTCTGTAAAATTTGCCCTCAAAGGGCCTCGCTTGAGGACCTAGAGGGTCACATGTGACCTCAAGTCCCCAGGTTCCCCACCCTGGAATTCTTATCCAATCATCCTCCTTAAAATGAGAATTTATTTTTTTTTGTATGTGCTCCTATGTCTGACACACAGGTGCTTAATGAATATTTATGGATTGATTGTCAAAGCTATTCATAGGTATAATAAGGGAATCAATCAGTCTCTCTAGCCACTATCAATCACCTTCTCTGTGCTCAGCATCATTCCAAGCACTGTAGAAATACAAAAAATATGTAAGGCAGCCCCTGCCTTCATGGAAGACTAGAAGAAAGTCTGAAGGGAGTTAGTAGCTACAAGTTTTCCTCCTGATTCTGTTTTCTAACTCCTACCATGGCCTTGGGGAAGCCCTTTTCCCATTTTGATGACTGAATGAAACCTTTTTTTTTGTTTGTTTTTCATAAATATGATGCCTTAAACCCAAATCACTCTGGCTCTCACTGGTTGGCCCACAATAGGTCCCAGCCCAAGCCCTATTGGTCACTGTTTGAGTCCTGATTGGTTCAAAGTGAATGTAAATAGCAATTGTTTTTGTTTTGGCCAGAAATCCTGAGTGTCTTCCCTTCCCAGATCACTGCTTGTTTGTTTGTTTTTCTTGGACTTTCTTATTTCTTACCTAACCTTAATCACTGAATGGGTGTTGCCTCAGTCAAAGTGAGAACCTAGAAAGGCCTTAGTTTAAAGTCAAGGTTCCCCACTGTGTCCTGGGCCATCTTCAGTCATCCCGATCTATATCTGGCCACTGGACCCAGACCACTCTGGAGGAGAAAGTGAGGCTGGCGACTTTGCATGGCCCTGCCTCACTTAAGTCCAATTCACTTGCATGTCATGGCGTCACTTCCCTGATGTCATGGTCCTCTTTGAGGACCAACCTTCCCTCTACAGACTTCTGTTCTTTCCTCTCTAAAATGAAGGGGTGGGTCTACAAGTTTCCTAAGGTCCATTTCAGTTCCCTAATTCTAATGCCCTATGAGATGTGTTGGGAGCAGGAATGAAGGAACAAGATCAGCCCTCAAACAAGCATTCCAGAACTCATCCATCCAGATGAATGACCATCCCTTCACAAAAAGTCACACTGGAACTCTGGGTCCTTCTGGCCAGGCTGCCATAGCTCCGGGCATTTCTGGAGCTGTTGGGGGTGGGGTAGGGATTGCCTGTGAAGATGGGGGCACTTTGAAATTCCACTTATCTTAAGTAGTGGAAGATTTTCAGCCAAATTTGAATTTTAGTTAAAAACCAAAAGAAAAATTGAAGAAAAAAGAAAAAAAAATTGAAAGCCTAGATGGGCAGTAAAGTGAGTAGGTGACCTTGGGGTGACCCTCCCTCATCGATTCTATAGTTTTTTTTCCAGTTCAAATGCCTTTTCCCATCCAAGGCTCATCTTGACCACCAGCCCCTTTTTAATGTTCTCTTTCGCCCCCAAGTTCAGCAAATCAGCAAACTTATTAAGTATGTGTCAGATATCATGATGGCTGAGGCTGAGGATACAAATATAAGGGGGAAAAATGGCAGTCCTTGCCCTCCTTTGAGTTTACATTCTACTAGACTTAGCCATATAAAAGGGGCCTAAAAGGGAGGCAAGAGGCACCCACTTGGGGAAGGTGATGGAATCTAGAGAATGGTACTTTGAATTTACTCTGCATAGAATTTGTATTTACTCTTCTATGTATATGTTGACCCCTCCTTTCTCCCCCTTCTTCTCTCCTCTCTCTACCTCTCTCTCCTACCACCCCTTTCTTCCCCCTTGAGAGCAAGCATCTGGGTGGCTCAGCAAAAAGAGTCTGGAGTCAGAAAGACCAGAGTTCAAATTCAGCTTCACACACATACTTACATACTTTCTACTACACCGTGTTGCCTCCCAGTACACTGTCTTTGAAGTTAGGAGACCCAGGTTCAAATTCTGCTTCTGACATATACGACTTGGGTGACCTTGGGTAAGTGAACTCATTTGGGTCTCAATTTCTCCATATGTAAAATGAGTAATTTAGACTAGATGAACTCTAGGCCTTATAAGCACCAGTTCAATCTCTATTGGATTCATTTAAATACAGCCAGAATTCACAAAGTACCTTCTCCACAGCTTTGAAAGTCCCTTGAAGAGAGACAGTATCTCAAGTCCATACCGCAAAGCTGGACACCTAATCTTTGCTCAGTTAAATAAACTTCGATCTTTATATGAAGTCACCATTGTCTCTGCTTGTCTGGTCTCCAAGCCAAACTTTGACCTGGTTCAGTCGCACACGTACAGTATAACCCTGGTAAAGGATTACCACATTCTAGTCCTCCAATATGGCGGACTCCACAGTGTGAACTCCTTTTACATTGGGAGTAATTTACAACTTCTGTAGCAAACCTTGGGTGGTGAGTGCTGAGACCAGACGAGAAGATAGTTTTCTTTTGAAAGTCTGGGGTGAAGTGCAGAGTTGGAAGGAGAGCCATTTGTCAAATGGCAGTCCATTGTATTTCATGTGTTGAAACTAAACCTTAGCAGGGCCCATGATGAAATGAAAGAAATCCTTGAGACCATCTAGTCTGACCACCCCTTTCTCTCCCCCCAGTCCTCCCTGAGAGGGTAAGTGACTTTCCCCAAGGCAATGAAGTTCAAAGTCTGTAGGATTATAGATTTAAAGATGAAAGGAGCCTTGAACTCTATCTTCTGGACCAAATCCCTCCTCTACCATTTGGGAAAACAGATCTCCAGATTAAAGTAAGTGACTTACACTATCATAAAGATAGAAAAATGTCAGGATTCCAACTCATAGAATCACAGAGATAAAAATGTTCCAGAGGCTACCTATGCCAATATAGAAATCTGAAGAAATCTCTTCTTTTAAAAAAAAATTTCCCCAATTACATGCAAAAACATTTTTTAACATTAATTGTTTTGGGGTTGTTTTTGTTTTAAGTTTTGAGTTCCAAATTCTGTTCTTCCCTTTCTCCTCTCCACTTTTCCTGAGACAGGAAGCAATCTGAGCTAACTTATACATGTACAATCATGTAAAACATTTCCATATTAGTCACTTTGTGGAAGAAGACTCCAAAAGGAAAAAAAAAAAGGAAGGAGGGAAAAATAGTCTTTATTCAAAGACCATCAGTTCTTTCTCTGGAGGCAGACAGCATTTTTAATCCTGATTCCTCAGGATTATCTTGGATCCTTACATTGCTGAGAATAGCTAAATTAATGTTTACAGTTGATCATCCTTACAATATTGCTTTTACTTTCTACAATATTCTCCTGGTTCTGCTCACTTTACTTTGCATCAATTCATGTAAGTCTTTCTAGGTTTAAGAAATTGCTTCTTCAGTAGAACAAATGAATTAATGAAAAAGCATATATTAAGTATTCACTATATATCAGGTGTTGTGCACTAAGAATACAAATACAAAAAGCAAGATAATCCCTGCCCTCAAGGAGTCTCTCTTCTAATACAGGGAAATAACATACATAGGGAAGTGGTGGCTAGGAAAGAGAGTTGTTTTTGTGATAGTCTATTGATAGCTGGATTTGAACTCAGGTCTTCCTGACTCCAAGCCCCAGCTCTCACCACTGTATCACCTAGCCATCCTTTACTACTAACTGACTTTAGGCAAATCACTTTATCTCGTTGGTCAAGTGAGCTGATTTGCTAGGTGCTAGCCTGAAAAGAAATGAAAAGGCATTTATTAATCACTTATTGTATGCCAAGTACTGTGCCAAGACCTAAAGATACCAAGAGCAAAGGAGTCTATACAGTCCCTGCTCTCATGGTCCCTAGTTTAATTAGAAAACAGAAGAAATAAAGGAAGTTATAATGGATAAAAGTAAGCTAACATGCTCCATACAGATCCCTGCCATCAATTCTGGCTTTTGGAAGACTTATTCCTTGGTGCCACATGTGGGTATTACAGATTGGATAAGTGGTAGTTTTAAGGTTATTCTAAGAATAGTCAGAGGATTTTGTTGCTTGGGGCTGTCATCAGCAAGATACCTTTTCTCTGCAATGCAATAGCTTTAAAAGATTTAAACAATGAAGCCCACCCCTGCAAAAATCTATCTTGTCAAAGTTTCTCTCAGCAGCCCACTTGTCCAGAAAACCCATTTGGGCGTTCAGTCATGCCAGGTTTTATCAGTTTGGAGCGAATTCAGGTATGTGCTGAAGTTATTCCTGTGATCACTGAGGGCTGAGCTGATTCTGAGATGTAAATATTTCAACAGGCTGGAAAATAGAGGGAGAGGAGGGTCTCTAGTTTCCTGGGCTGGTGAAAGGAATGTGGAGGTCAAAATTGCCCACCCTCTGGCAAACTCTGTAAATTTTTTTGAACATATGAAACAGTGGGATGTAATAACTGTTTTCAAATATCCAAAGGTCTCTCAGGCGAAAGAAAGATTAGTCTGTTCTGCTAAGCCCTCCGGGAGAAAAATTAGGAACAGTGAGGAGATGCTGGAAGGAGACAGATTTTGGTTCTATATAAGGAAAAATCTCCCAGGTTGGTGCTGTCCAAAAGGGGAATGAATGGGCTGCTTCCTGAGTGGGTGGATTTCCCGTCACCAGAGTGGAGGTCAGAGGTATTAGAGAGGAGATTCCTATTGAGGCATCAATTGGATTTGAGTGCGTGGTACATAGTATGTGCTCAATAAATGTTTTGAATTGAGTTGAATGTCCTCTTAGATGCCTGATGGTCTGTGATCACATTTTGATCGAAGGCTGTGGACAAAGTCTTCCATTAGCACTGGGGAACATTCAGAGATGGTTAAGATGACAGTCTCTCAGCAGGATTTCTTATTGAGTGCTTGCTGTGTGCCAGACTCTTCTAAGTGACACAAAGCCTACTAAACCATCCCTGCCCTCCAGAAGTTCCCTTTCTAACAAGGGCATTTGTAATTCTATATAGAGCAAATTCCAGTTAACCTTGGAGGAGAAGGCACTAGAAGCTGGAAGGAACAGGAAAGGTCTACTGCAGAAAATGGTTCTTGACCTGAGTCTTGACAGAAACTAGAACCTGGAGGCAAAGAGAGAGGAGGAGAGAGAACATTCCAGGCATGGAGAACAGCCGGTGCAAAGGTGTGGAAGAAGGAGATAGCGAGCCCTGTGTTAACAATCGTACAGCCAGCAAGATTGGAAGGGGATTCCTGTGTTCAAAAACTAGGACACAGGGCATAAATCTAGAGCTGTAAGGGAAATGTCTTCATTTTACATATGAGGAAACCAAGGCCCAGAAAAGTCACTGAGGCTGATTATTCACAGATACTTAGGTAGTAAGTGACAGAACCAGAATTCAGCTCCAAGTCATGGATGTTGAATTAGAGTTAAGAGAGCCCACAGCAACCATCTAGTCAACCTCTCTCATTTTATAGATGATCAGATGGGCCCAGGGAAGATGTGAGTTGACCTAGTTCATACAGGTATAAGAGGAAGAGAACTATCCAAGATGCTATTTTGGAAAAGGTCCAATATCATGGATTCTATATCACAGATATGACCTCTTTATTTTATACATAAGGAAACTGAAGTTAAATGACTTGCCTAGAGTCACATGACAAGTAAGTATCTGTGGCACAATTTGAACTCAGGCCTTGCTGACTCCAAGTCTAACTGGACCACTGCTGTAAAGCCCGTTTTCTGTCGCCTACTTGCCTAAACCCCTAGATTTATTTGTTCACTCCACAAACTGACTTGACTCGGTCTACATTCCTTTTCATTCTCTAGGGGTCTAGTTTGGAGCATGCCCTGCTTTTTCCCAGTCAATCAATAAACATTTATTAAGCACTTACTATATACCGAGCACTGAGCATACAAAGAAAGTCAGAAAACCAAGCCCTACCCTCAAGGAGCTTACCTTCAGATGGGGGAGCCGACATGCAGACAGCTTCAGCTTTTAATAAGTGACGTGTAAATGAGAAGTTCCCAATGGGCTCTTACCTTTGAATCACTGCTGGGATTGAGGACTCCACAATCCCTTGGAAAGCTTTGGCTCCCATGTTCCTAATCCCAGTCTCCCCTTTCCTAGTTCCCCATTGGGTAGATAAGAATGGTCCTCTGAGTGCTCAATCAGGATTCAGCTGCCCCCTGCTGGCTTCTGGCATGGCTGAAGGCCAAATGAATTCTGTCAGAGTGGGTTGGGTTTTGGGGGACCTATGAGTTCGTCAATTTAGGGGGCTCTCAGTGAGGAACTCACTCTACCCAGGCAGATCTGGACCTGTTCTGCCATTTACAGTCCTATAAAGAAATAAATATAATAACAAAGAGTTCCCTAGGGCATTGAGAGGTGAAATTACTTGCCCAGGGTTCCCCAGCCAGTATAATTCAGAAGGAGCCCTTGATCCCAGGCCTCCTTAATGCCAGATCCAGCCTCTCTCCATTACATCAAATAGCTAACAACCTCCCCAGCTGAAGGATTTCTACAGAGTAGATGCCCATGGGGTTCTTGGACATGGCATTGAACATGTCCTTGTCTCACTTTCCTCCACAGAGAAAAGTGTTGGCTTTGGAACCAGAGAACTGGGTTGAAATTCTGCTTCAGCATCTTACTGCCCATGTTACTATCCAAGCCCCTTCACTTCTCTGGGCCTCTGTTTACTTAATTGCAAAATGAGGCGCACTAGACCTGAGGGCCTCTGAGGTTCCTTCCAGCTGGAAATAGATGATCCTAAGATTCTCTTCGTCTGTGAGCTAGGACTGCACCCCCATCCCTGCCCCAGCTTTCTTCCCTTCCCCCCCCATTTTTTAGGTACAGGTATTATGCCTGGAGGGACTCAGACCTACATGCCCAGGCTGGGAGGAGAGCCAAACCCAAGGAAGTGGTGGAAGGTTTAGCCCTATGACAGGATTAGGGTGGCACATGCCAAGGAGGATTGCTTTCTAATGCCATGGCTGCTGGAGGCCAGAAAGCTTTGTGCATGTGACCTCCAGCTCACCCAGAGACCTGTGGACTCCATGCTCTGTCCTGAGTCAACAGGAGCATTTCCATTTTCAGATACAGAACGTGTGGCCGTCCCAATAGCCTTCCCTCAGCTGTTATCTAGTTGTGTCTGACTCTTCATGACCCCATTCAGTGTTTTCTTGGCAAAGATCCTGGAGTGGTTTACCATTTCCTGCTGCAGGTCATTTTACAGATGAGGAAACTGAGGCAAACAGGGTGAAGCAACTTGCCTAGGGTCTCACAGCTAGTAAGTGTTTGAAGCTGTATTTGAACTCAGGTCTTCCTGACTCCAGGCTCTGCACTCTACCATGCCACCTAGTTTTCCTCAGTCTTTCCCCCCCAAATCCCCTAGTCAGGAGGATCTGGAGATATCTTTTAGTCCTACCTATTCAGGAAAAGGGACCATCTCTATTATACCTTCCCAAAGATGATGAGCTGACCACTGGTGACAGGGAGCTCACTACCTTATAAGGTAGCCCACGGCATTCAAGGACAGCTCTAAGTATTAGGATTTTCCCCCTAATCAGAGCCAAAATTATCCTCTCTCCAACTCGCTCCCTAATTTGTCCCCTGAGGTCAAGTAAAACAAAACTAATCCCTCTTTACTGTCACAACCACTATTGAGTTCCTTCTTGGCCTAAATAGCTTGGTAGTACAATGGATAGGAAATTGGATTTCAAGAACTGAGTTCAAGACCAGGCTCAGACACTTATTGACTATGTGACCCTTGACAAGTGACTTACGTGTTTGCCCCCATTTCCTCATCTGCATGATGGAGATTTATACCTACTTCCCAGGGTTGTTTTGAGGATTAAATAAGATATTGTTTGAAAGGTGCCATATAAATACTAGTTACCATCCTCCTCCTCCTCCTCATTATTATTGTTATCATAGCATTATCATATAATTTGAACTCAAGGCCCTTCACTGTCCTAGACCCCTTTCTCAAGACACTCATCAATTGCCTTCTTAAAACATGGCACTCAGATCTGAAAGCAGTACCCCAGATAGGGACTGGGCAGGGCTGAGTATAGCAGGCTCCTCCCCTTTCCTCCCCATTCTTTCTGGACCCTCAGCTTTCTCCAATTCCACCTGTGGATTTGCAGGCTGGTCTTTTACCTGTTGGGATGCATCAAGTTTGCAGACTATTGAAATGGGTCTGTTTTGTCCTGTGGGTTGTATGACCAATCTTTCCTTCCATATTCCCCAGCCAGGCATCATAAACATACAGGAGCTTTATGATGCCGGGATGGGAGAGCAGGACTCATACCTGTCTGCAGGCTAATGGGTCTGTGTGGGGAACTTTCTTCATAAGTATGTTTCCAGGAATTGAGTGGGACCATGCAAAGAGTCCGAGGTGTGGAGTCAGAGGACCTGGGTTCAAATCTTCTCTCAGATACTTGCTTCCTTGTGTGACTTTAGGAAAGTTGTTAAACCTCCTTAGGTCTCATTTTTCCCTATTTCTAAAATGAAGGGGTTGAACTACAATGGCCGCTAAGGTCCCACTTCAGCTGTTTAACCAACTCTCATCCCCAGAACATGGCTACCATGTCACATCAGTGCTCTAGGAGTACCTCTGAAGGGCTCTAGAGGATCGTTCATGAGCCCCCACTGGCGTGCTTTCCCCCAGGATTACAAACAGCATTAACGTAGCCTTAAGTAGCTTTTAGAAAGGGCTATTTACTGAAGGAAAACAGTAAGAACAGTTCGTATAAAGCATAAAAATGTCTGTGACATGATCTTACGGTAAATACAGAGTCCAAGGGAAAGTAGACTCGAGCAATAACTCCCAGTTCCTGGAAGTCCTTTGCTCCCCTTTGTGGATATTCATAAGTCCCCTTGAGCGTGGTGTAACTTCTTTGCTGGATTCCTTGCTGAGCTATGTCTCGTCTAATCTTGGCTTCCAAAGCAGATGAGGCCATCAGCTGTTCCAGGGATGCCTCTGAGATACTGAAAGTTAGAAGGGAAATCCAAAATACCCTTGTCTGTAAGGCTCTCCTCTACCAAAATCATGGAGAGGAAACAAGATCTCAACCAAGGCTTCTCCTTCTACCCTTTTCTCCTCCCCTACCCCAATCAGTTCCTCTTCAAGTGTTTTACTAGAATTCTGTACTTGCTTCTATCTCTGGAATTGCTTCTGTTCTAAACTAGGTTGATGTTTTACAGACAACTCCTAAGCCATAACCAAGTTCCTTCAGTCAATCTGAACACAATTCCTATACAGCACTTCATTTCATACCAGAACTTTTCACACTTAGGCTTTATTGGGGGTTCTTCACCTGGGATCCACAGCCCCTTGAGAGATCTGTAGACAGATTTCATGAGGCATTAGACTTGGAGGGGAAAAAATATTGCATCTTTATTTTCACTAATGTTTGTGGGTTTTTTGTAATCCTATGGATTTTCTTTTAAGCAATTAAAAAATTATTCTGTGAAGGGGTCTATAGAGTTCACCAGACTGCCAAAGGGGCCTATAATCCACAAAAAGAACAAACACTGCTATCAAGACTATAGTTGATTGTGATTTATTCTAACCATGTATCTTATTATTTACCTTCTGCTGATTCAGGAAATCAATTAAGTTCTCCCCACCTTTACATATAATTTTTTGATCATGTTTTGGCATATATATATATATATAGTTATGAGAGGGTAGAGGAATGTCGGGCCATTACTTTCAGTCTAAACACAATTCCAGGATTGATAAAATGCAATTGACAGGAACCCAGGGAGAAGGGGACTTTACCAACCTAGAGTTCATGATTGCTAATGAAAATAATGTTCAGCATGCTCTGACACATAACCAAGATTTTAGGAAAAGAGGTTTCAGAAATGTCTAGAGAAAAGATCCCTATTATCAGTCAACCAGCAAGCATGATTCCTGAGACACCAAAAAAAAAATTTCTGGAAGAATGGGAAATGAACTGTTCCATGGTGTTTCCCTGCATTGGGGGAGAGGCTTAAAGCTGAATGTCCTTAGTACAGGCTGGGAGGGAGGTTGGAGGCAGGCCTGTAGTGCAAGTGAACTGAATTCAGTGACCAGGAAGCTCATCTTGGAACTTAAAGGACCAGGTGTTGGTGATATCTCCAAAGGAAGTTAAGGCTGATAGCTGGAGTTGCAGATCACAAGGCCAGAGGAAGTGGCCATTGCCCAAACAAGCTATAAACTAGCCAGACAGAGGTGAGATCCAGAATTCAGGAACTGAGTAATCAATAGAGCAAAATTCCAGTTCAGTGTCCTATAAAAAAGTTTTAAATCTAGCCGCAGATGACTGAGTCCTGCCATCCACATTCTCCTGAATTCTCATCAACTAGAGAGTCCCTGACATTGTTCTGTTGTGATTAATTTACATAGCTGCCATGAGGCCTACACAGACAGGAAGGCTCTTAAGAACAGAATTCTAATGATACATATAGGAATCAAGCCAATAAAGAAGAAAAGTAGTAAGTATCTCAGAGTATTGTAGCTGCATAGGGAGCTCTCCAATGATCTCAAATTTGAGAAGGAAGTCAAAATCAAAATCAAGTGTATATTACCAATATTGTATGATGATCAACTGTGAATGACTTAGCTCAAGGGTAAGGAATTGTAATGGAAATGCAAATTTAAAGGTCTTCCCTGTCCCTAGGCTAAAGTGCACCTGGAGCCTGGGGTGGGAGGCTTGTTTTTCAGTAGATACTTTTTGATTGGCTAGTGGGTCCAGAAGGTTGTTACATTCTCTGAGCCAGGAGCAAGCCATATAAACCCTGATTTGAGGCTTTGTTTTGGGGCTCACTTTGAGAAGTGTTCTGTGATTTGATCAGATGAGACTCTGGGAAGCCGTTGTTGAGAGCCCCCAGGCTTTGAAAAACCCAGATGTTGATTTGGTTTGGATGTAATGGTTGGACAGTTTTGGAAACCCGTCTACTTGATCTGTTTTTCTGTTTTAATAATTTTGTCTGTATACTCTGAAGTTTGGGGTGCTGACCTTTTTCCCCTGAACTAGGTAAATGATACATATTTGACTGATTAAAGTAAGCTTGCTAACCCATTTTGAGTTGTTTTCCTTTAACAAAGCAGATCTAAGAACCTGTGTTGGCAGCCACCCTAGGGACCTGGGGTGCTTGCTGCTACAGGAACCTGTGACCTCAAGGTCACATGTGGCCCTCTAGATCCTCAAGTCCAGCCCTTTGACTGAATCCACAGACCTTAGTTTGGATTCAAAGGGCCTGAGCAACTAGAGGGTCACATGTGGCCTTGAGGTCACAGGTTCCTCACTCCTGCTTAGCTATTGTGATCATTACAATGATCCAAGACAATCCCAAAGGACTTATGATGAAAAATGCTATCTACCTCCAGAAAAAGAATTGATAAAGTTTGAGCGCAGATTGAAGTATACGTTTTTTACTTGTATTTTCTTGGGTTTTTTGTCTGTTTCCTTTACAACATGACTAATATGGAAATATGTATTGCATGACTACACTTGTATAACATATCAAATTGCTTCTCTTCTCAGTGAGGGGTGAGAGGAGGAAGGGAGAGAATTTTAAACTCAGAATTTTCAAAAATGAATTAAATTGTATTTCCACGTAATGTGCAAAAATTTTAAAAAATTTTTTAAAGTGTATATCACAAGGACATGTAATAAATACTTTAGGCACACTTATAAAGCAAAAGGATGCATAAGCAGCAGCATGAGTGTTCTATAATGAGATTAACTTCTCCCAATTGCCATTGTTCCCTCTTCAATACCTGTGGTTCTCAAAGTATGGTCTAAGGAACCCTGGGTGTCCCTGAGGCCCTTTCAGGGAGTCTGTGAGATCAAAATTGTTTTCATGACAATAAGCTATTTTAATTCCTAAATACTGACAGATATAACCAACATAAACAAAAACTTTTAAGAATCCTGAGACCAAAAAGTTTAACAAATGCTACTTTTTGGCATTCACCCAGTTACTAATACACCAAATGGTCAGGGAACCCCAAGCATTTCATTTCTCTACATTTCAGTTTCCTCATGTGTGAAATGAAGGGGTCGGATGAAGTGGTCTCTAAAAATCCCTTTTATACAAAGCAATTCAGGGAATATAGTTTATTTCATTTTTAACTTTTTCAGTTACACGTTTATGATTTAGTTGAAAGTTGCGAAAAGATTAGATGCTGGGCTGATTAAAATAACAAGGTGTGCTCTTTTCAAAATAAAGTCATACTTATATGACATTGTGCAAGTCATTTAACCTCCCTGGGACTCAGTTTCCCTATCTGTAAAATGAAAGGATTAACTAGATGTTTTCTAAGGTCCCTGTCAGCACTAACATTTTTATCCTGCAATTTTTGGGGAAATATTTCTACAATTCCATTCTGATTTGGGGGAGAAAAAATGCTGTTGGTACAACACTAATGAAAGAGGGATTGAAGAGAGGGATGGGGGGAGAATAAAGATTAATTAGGGGTTAGGAACTCTAAGAGCCAGAGAATATGTCAAAAGAATCAACCCATTTTTTTTTTCTTTTTTGGAGAGGGGAAGGCAGGGCAAGTGGGGTTAAGTGACTTGCCCAAGGTCACACAGCTAGTAAGTGTTAAGTGTCTAAGGCCAGATTTGAACTCAGGTCCTCCTGACTCCAGGGCCAGTGCTCTATTCACTGCACAACCTAGCCACCCCACAATCAACCTATTTCTACACGCAAGAGAAATATGTCCTATTTTAATTTCAGTGAAAATCTTGTATACTCATGAGCTAAGAGAGGAGCCCTGGATTTGGAGGCAAAAATCTCCAGTTTAGATTCCACTTTGGCGTTCACTGCTTGTGCCATTTCACTTTTCTGGTACTCAGTTTCCTCTGTATCAATGAAGAGGATAGAGGAGATCACTAAGATACCTTCTGGCTCTAAATCTGTGATCCTATGGATCAGATCCAGAGCCTCTGGATCTGGGAATGAGGCCAAGTTTAGAGGAAAGCAAGAAGACTGTGCTGAGATATTCTGCATGACTTCACATGTATAACTGATATATTTCTTGACTTCTCAATGGGTGGGGGAAAGACTACAGGAGAAAAGATAATTTAAACTCAAAAAAATTAATTAAAAATTTTTAAGTAATAATTTTTAAAAAATAGTTTAATAAAAATATTTCTTAAAAAAGAAAACTACATAAAGGCAGATACTATAGACAAATTAGGGTATCAAGGAACAGTTTATCTGTTAGATTTATGGAGAATGAAGGAATTTGTGACCAAACAAGAGATAGAGAACATTATGAAATGCAAAATCAATAATTTTGATTATATTAAATTAAAAAGAGTTCACAGGGGGTGGCTAGGTGGTGTAGTGAATAGCACACTGGCCCTGGAGTCAGGAGGACCTGAGTTCAAATCTGGCTTCAGATATTTATCACAAAAACTAGCCTCTGACCTTGGGCAAGTCACTTAACCCCACTTGCCCTCCAAAAAGAAAAAAAAAAGGGTTTGCACAAACAAAGCTAATGCAACCAAGATTAAGAGGAAAACAGGTAAAGAATTTTTACAGTCAGTGTATCTGATAAAGGTCTCATTTCTAAAATATATAGAGAACTGAATCAAATTTACAAGAATACAAGCCATTCCCCAATTGATAAATGATCAAAAGATATGAACAGGCTATCTATAGTCATATGAATAAATGTTCTAAATCACTATTAATTAGAAAGGTGAAAATCAAAACAACTCTGAGGTACCACATCCTACCTATCAGATTGACTAACATGACACAACACTAAAATGATAGATGTTGGAAAAGATGTGGGAAAGTTGAAGCACTAATTCATTGTTGGTGGAGTTGAGAACCTGAGTTCAAATGTGAACTTGACACTTATGTAGCTGTGTGACCTTGGGCAAATCACTTAACCCCAACTGCCTTGCCTTCCCCCTCCAAAAAAAAAATGTGTATACCCTTTGACCCAGCAGTACCACTTTTAGGGCTGTATCCCAAAAAGATAATAAAAATGGGAAAAGGACCCACATGTACAAAAATATTTATAGCAGCTCTTTTTGTGGTGACCAAGAACTGGAAATTGAGGGGATGTTCATCAATTGGAGAATGGCTAAACAAGTTGTGGTATATGAATGTAATGGAATACTATTGTGCTACAAGAAATGATGAATAGGCAGACTTCAGAGAAACCTGGAAAGATTTAGATGAACTGATGCCAAGTGAAGTGAGCAGAACCAGAACACTGTAGACAGTAACAGCTGCAGTGTTTGATGACTGACTTTGATAGACTTATCCCTTCTCAGCAATGCAAGGTCCTAAAACAATTCCAAAGAACTCATGATGGAAAATCCCATCTACATCCAGAGGAGTGGAGCCTGAATGTGGAGGGAAGCAGACTGTTTTCTTTTTGTTGTTTTTTTCTTTCTCATGGTTCTTCCCATTCATCATAATTCCTCTTTTACAACATGACTAATGTGAAAATGTTTAATAGGAATGTATATATAGAGCCTATCTCAGATTGCATGTCTTGGGAAGGGGAGAGAGGGAGAGAAAATTAAAAACCTATGGAAGTGAATGTAGAAAACTAAAAATAAATTAATTTTTAAAAACTTTAAAAAAATTAAAAAAAATATTTTGGCTCCAGGTGAAAGCTTCTGGTGTTAGGTGGGGACAGGTATTGGTGGAAGAAGGGATCAGACTACAAAGGGCTTAGGATTCTAGATGGAAGCAAATTCTACTGTATGGTAGTGGAAGATCATTAGAGGCAGGCTGAAGGATACTGGAGGAGAGTCTGAGATTCTTTCAGGTCACAGTGAGGGGGTGAGGGGAGGAAGAACTGGAACCAGAGGGCTTGAATTCAAAGCCTGCCTCTGAAGCTTACTACCTGTAGGACCCTGGACAAGTAACTTTACCTCTGGGGTCTCATTTTTCTCATCTGTAAAATAAGGGGATTGAAGTAGGGTCTCTGAGGTCCCTAAGATCCTATGTTGTCCTCCATATTCAGAACCCTTACCAAGTTCTTTTTTCTCTTTCAGTTTCTCCAATTAATTATGATCTTCAATTCACTGGACCCAGAGAAGTTTCCACTTGTAGAACAAACATTTTTCCCTAATCACAAGCAAATGGTAAGTACAACTGGTTTCCTTGAATCATCTTTTGGCTCAGGGGTCTACAAGACTCTTTGGGAATTCGATGAATTTACCTAGCATATACAGACAGCACCATTTTGTACATGGAATGAAGTAGAGGGAAGGGAGGAGGTACGATGGGACAAGGGTATTCATGAGAAAACATTTTCTCACTCCTTCTGACCCTCTGACCCCCTGAAAGCTAAAGAGGTGTTGTGAAGTCATGTGGGGAAAGCTCTCATTTTTTCTCAGAAAATAATGATCTCTTTGGGTTAAATGCCATGGGGCAGGTCAAGTGGTAAATGCAGGCAGCCGTTTCTTTGGATCTGGGTTCTCAGCAGGGCAGAGAGAGCCCTTGCCTGTGTGAATCCAAGGCCAAACATGGAAGTATGTGGTCAGTGAAAGTGGGTAAAGACCTGTAAGGAGTGGTGAGAAGATAATATTCCTCTTTTGATGTTGAATATACACAACTATTCGTGTTTTATCTATCGCTGGAAAGCAAAAGTAAGATTTGGTTCTTTCTTCCCCACTGGATACCACCGATACTTTAAAAAGAATCCAGGAATAGACCATAGGACCCAGGACATGTGGGGGCAGGTCTGGCAGCCTCTGTCTTAGGGTTTATTGTGTCTGTGGTCATTACTGG
>NW_027185720.1:8992020-9057902 GCF_028583685.1 Petaurus breviceps papuanus | reverse complement strand
CTGTCATAAGCTGCATTGATTACTATCCATCTGTAGTTTCTGGTGGCAACAGTTTAGTCCTGAATTGACACAATAAATTCCTCTATATACAAGCTAATCCTGCTATTTGGTGCTTGTCAAAATGCTGGTGGCTGAGTTTATGTGGGTGTTACCCATGGAGGGCCTTTTGATTCCCTTCCTATATCTTAGCTATTTCATAGTCTTCATTTGGAGATAAGTCATTTCATTTACATTTGACACATCCAACGGCATGTACATGTGATCAGCTTTCATTATTGTTGAATTTATTCTAGATTTCTGTAGAGTTCTCTTTTTACCCGTTTGTTGTGCATTTACTAATATTATAGGAATGTGCTATCTTATAGTTAGCCTTGGGTAGATGGGTAATGTCATGCCCCCTAACATGGGTAGATGTCACAGCCGAGGATCTGGGTCTTTGAGTATACACAATTCTGAAATCACCAATAGGCACAATCCCATAGGAAGTAATGGTCTAGGGGCAAACTTTGGCGATTGAGCCAGAATGATATCTTGGTGTGGTTGCAATCACAAGACACAAAATGGGAATGGTGGATAGAATCCTCATTTGTATTCTTAAGATCATAGACTTAGAACTGTAAGAGGCTATAGAGACTATCTAGTCTGCCCCCTCCCCCCCACCCTTGCCTTACAAATGAGGAAACCTGAGAAAGCCCAACGAAGTGGTGTCCTGCTCAAATGTAGGGCAACCGTAGACACTGAACTTCATGGAATAATTGTTAGAGCTGCCATTTTTGTTCAGGTTCAGAATTCCTTCTGCTCAAGTCCCACCTTGGACCCTTATTAGTTGTATGACCATGGGTCTGTGCTGAGTCCCAGGCAACTTACTAAGACTGGAAATGACAGATGGGTTGTGAGTTGTACCAGTGAAGGGACTTTCCGTTTGGATTACAAAGATTACAAGTCTCTGACAGATTTATATGATGATGTTTACAACTTAGCCATGCAGTCAGGGTTTTATGGAATAGCCTTTGCCATGGGCCCCACTTTTTTTTTTTTTAAAGCAATCAAAGTTAAGTAACTTGCTCAAGGTTACACGGCCAGTTATTTCTGGGTGTGGTGCTGAGTATCTGAGCCCGGATTTGATCCAGGTCATCCCAACACTAGAGCCGGTGCTCTTACTCGCTAAGCCACCTGGCTGCCCCTAAGCAATTGGGGTTAAGTAACTTGCTCAAGGTTACACGGCCAGGTGTTTCTGGGTAGGTGCTAAGTGTCTGAGCCCGGGATTCGATCTCCAGATCTTCTCAACACTGGAGCCGGTGCTCTTACTCGCTGTGCTACCTGGCCGACCCGGATGGGCCCCACTTCTTAAGGAGGGTTGTGACTTTCTGCAGATTACGTCTGCCTCATTGAAAGATGGGGTTCAGACAATCTCTGTGAGTTTGCTGCAAAGTCACTTCTCTGGACAATAGCAATACAGTTCCCTAAGTCTCCACTTGGGCAGGAAGGAACTTCAAGAGTGAGGGGCGCACAGACATACACACACAACACAAAGGGGAGACCAGATAGTGTTTGTGATAGAGATAAAACCACTTTACTATTTAGAATAAAGGACACACTATAAAAAGTGAACATTATGCCACATGACCTTACAAGACAATATACATTCACGGAATATAAAATTCATAAATAACATGGAGGAAAACTGTAAACAGTGCTACAAAATTTAGCGACAAATACATTCCTTCCAGACAAGGCTTTCTCCTGATTGTTTTCCCTCCCATGACACGAGGACGGCAGACTGGCTACACAGAAGGGGTGGAGGCAGTTTAGATGCCCGTGGATGCAACCAGCCACAAGCTCATTCAGGTCATTCTCTGAAGGCTTAATCAGTGCCAGAGAATCTGCTCCTTCCATCTCATGCTTTCTCTTGACCAACAGGGTGAAGGGGATTGAATTTAAAAGCTGTTGATGTCTGTGTAGCAGAAATAAGGCTGGATTCAGCATCAGAGGGCCTGAGTTCGAATCCCTGCTTTGTCTCTTATTACCTGTGTAACCTTGGGGGAATTATTCAACTTTCCTGGGCCTCAGTTTCCACATCTGTAAAATGAGAGAGGATTGAACGAGAGGACCTTTGAAGTTCCTTCCAGCTCTAAATTCTATGTCTGCCCAACTCCCCCATCACTCTTTCTTTTGGACAAAACCATGCGCACTTTTGACTTCCGGCTCCCTTTCAGCTACTCCAATGACCACTGTCTTTTTTAAAGAAGTAGCCAGCAGTGAAACTCTACCCCATGACTCCACCTTCCCACCACCACCGCCAGAGTCAATGGCGTCCATACATGAGGTGGATAGAATGTAGGGATGGTAAGAGAGGACAGATTTGAGCCACCACTGTCACGTTACATTCGGAAGACAAATCATTCCAAAAAGGCAAGACTCTTGTGTCTGTTGGGAAGTATGTTTCCAATTGGCTGTTGGCTTCTAGTTCCCCTCCCCTGGTCCAATCTGTCCTTTCCCAAGAATCATGGAAAGTGAACCAGATGAGCTCATGGGGATCTTGAACTGATATCTCCAATGCCACCATGATTGTGGTTTGGTGTTAGGGATGAGAGAAAAAGGCATCACCTGGCCAAGTAGAATGACTACATCTGAAGTCAAATTCCTGGTCTGTCAGGACCCCAGGGCTATTGTATTGCTAATTAGGTTGGGAGTGAGAGAGGAGGCCAGGTCAACAAACTTTGGATGCCAGACTTGGCTTGTCAGAGGAAAATGCTCAATCCCGAGCCACCCTCATCCTCTCCTAAAGATCCATTATTACATCCATAGGACAAGTCTTCCTACCATGTTTTTACCAGTCATGCAACTTTTTTTTTTTGGCCTGACTTGTTCTCTTTTCCACCAGGAAAATTCTTGCCACTCAAGGGCATGCCCAAGTCAAATGTCACTTCTTCCAATGGAAGCTCTCTAATCAACCACATTTTGCCAGTCTGGCTTGTCTACACATCAAATGTTTTACCTTTCAAAATATTAATAAAATTTGGTGGCATATGGGGGGAGGGGAAGAGTCTAGTTTTGCTTTGAAAAAAATTGTGCAGATATTACAACCTACATACAACACAGAACTTAGCAAAACAAAACAAAAAAATTAACAATAATTTGAAGTACTGAGATGTCTCATGACCTTGAATTAAACATTAAATGAACAGGTATAGTCCACAAAGCTGTAGCTTATAGCTAGCTCAATAATCACCCTTGGACATCACACAAGAGAATTTTTTTCTTTTTTTTTTCCAAGACCCCCCCCCCCCTTGTCTCTGCCCTGGAGCTGGTAGAGAGAGAGAGGTAGATTTCCCCCTACCATCACTTTTGTCTTCCCTGGAGATCATCTAATCATCTAACATTTGCTTTGTTTTTAAGGTCTTAGTTTGAGTCTCCATTACTATGAGGGGGATTCTGAAAATCTCCCACGATGGCCAGTGGTCAACATAACTGGCTACCTTTGAAAGAAGGTAACACACATCCCCCAAGGAAACCAGAGTTCAGCATACCCAACTGGCCAGTCTTGCAGGGCTACAAAAAGGCTAAATGCTCTAGTTTGAGATAACAAGAACCACGAGCCAGCTAGCCTTAGCCATTCATGGGCATGCTGGTTGTCTCTAGGAGTCTGGTTACTACCTCATCTGCATCCAGAGTCTCTAAGCTGCTGCTCTCCAGGTCAGAAAGACTGGAAGGTAGAATGGTACTGAGGAGAAAGGATGTATATAAACTGGGGCTATTTCAAATGCATTTTTCAAGGGTTTGGGTATATGTATGTATGTACATGCAGAAGTATCATGGCGGTCGTTTAAAATACAAACAAAACCAGAAAGCAGAGCAGCTCTGTTTCCTAAAGTGGAATGAACTGAAGGTTCAAAATCATGTTTGATAAATAATCTTAAAAAAAAAAAAAAAGAAAATCTTGTGTTTAATGTCACCACCCCCACAACTCTGTAAAATGCATATCATCAACCATTTTTCTCAGTATCTCCTATTTATCAACATTAAAACTTAAAATAATTTTATTTAATAAGAGAATTTATATTATAGTTTTCTTTAAAAAAAAAATCAAAAGACAACAAAAAGCCCTCCAGCAAACAGCAAAATCAACCAGTCTAATATCTAACACCACTTGCTATGCTGTGGGGACAAGGAAGAACCCAAGCAATGGGAAGCTGGGAAAGGAGACATTGTACAGTCGGGCCATTCCATCAGGTGGGAGAGGCAGATTCTGTTCTCCCCCCTATCTGTACTCACTCCACCCCCACCTTTCCCATCTCCTTGCCCAGGCTGCCATGTTGAGGCCACCAGCCTTGGAGAGGTGAGGAAAAGTTCTACATGCTCTGGGCCCCTGCCCTGGAGTTCTCAGGAGTTGAAAAATTTAATATCAAAAGCCAACAACTTGGAATGTCAAAACAAAAAAGGCAGGGAGAAAGGGGGTTTCAACAGCATTGAATGTAATTCTGTGTCCTGTAAAAACTTAGCTTTATACCTCTGTGTGGCTACAGGTATGTGTGCATCTAATACATGCCCCCCTCCCCCTTTGAGCTAAAAGCTAATTTGGCAATGGTGTTCTCTAAGCAACATTCTAAAAGACTCTAGCTAAGAGTTGTGGATGTACTTCTTACATGTACATGTTAAGCTTCCTGCCAAACAGAGACCACAGTTTCTAGGAGCACTTTTGGGGGGTCTCAGCCTGCTGTGAGAGACAGGCACATTTCCTCCTGGCTGTGCACTGATGGAACTGTGCAGCCTGGGGAGAACATCCCCAGCTTGGGGGAGGGGGGGCTGCGGTTCACACAAGCATGGCCACCTCCCCCTCATAGCACGCTCTCCGGTGTGCATGCTCATACATGCAGACAAGAGTTCCAAGAGGCTGTTGGGGGATCCAATCCAATCACCTCATGGTTTGAAATTCCCCACATGCCTTGGGATTCGTTTCCTTGCTGGTCTTGGCCCATCTATTGCTCTCCTCCCTTCAGAAAATGCCTTGTCTGTATATAATTTGTGCACTGGGGATAAAGAGGGAGGGAGCAAGGGAAGGGACAGAGGGGATTACAATGCCCAACCGGGATAGTTTTTAGATTTTTGTTTTCCTAAAAAAATATAGATTATATAGGCGCGGATAGAAGAAGTTTGCTCTCCGTGTTCATTTCTGGCAAGCCATCATAGATTTCCCCAGGTGGAAACAGGTGATGCCAAAGCCAAAAAGAAGGGTGGGGGAAGGGGGAGGGGGAAATGTGATTAAAAATAAACTCAGTATGATGGCATAGACTTTTCCTTTTAAGTGTTCGAAGTGCTAAATTGGCGAGAAAACAGGCACTAATTTCATTGTCATCGTCTGGGGAGAGTTAGTGTCCGAGGGAAGCTCAGCCAGAAGAGGAGGGAAGGGGAAAGGGGAGGGATGGCAGCTCAGGGGTCTGTGGCGTTGATGATGGTTTTGTCCGGGGGCGCCCAGCCCCTGTACCAGCTGCAGTAGCCACCCTTCTGCCGGATGCAGGCATAGTGCTTGGACTGGTACCCAGGGTAGCCAAAGTTGGAGAGCATGTCCGTCCAGAGACACTCGTTCTTGGAAGTCACAAAGCAGGGCAGGTAATAGCATGACTTGATCTGTAATTATAGAAACAAGTGGAGGCAGGTGAGTGGCTGGAAGGGACCTTGGAGGCCACTGAAGCCAACTGTTTTACAGATGGGGAAACTGAGGCAGGGAGTGGCGGTGTCACAGGTGGGATCTGAACCCTTATGACATATGGCATCCAAAGGAATAGTAAAGGACTACGGGTAGCCCTGACTCTGAATTCAAGTCCAAAATATAAACATGGCCAAGAAATCGAAAGAGGAGATTTGGGTTTAGTCTCTGTTCCATCACTAGCTAGCTACATCACTCTGACATTCAGTGTTCTGAGGTCCCTCCCAGCTCTCCCATCCTTCCCAAATGTTTTTTGAGTCAATAATTGACCTCAAGGAAAACCACTCTCTCGACGGTCACAGGAATAACTTTGGCCAAGTTATGTCCCCTCCCTGGGCTTCAGTTTCCTCCTTTGTCAAAGGAGGGGCTTAGATGAGGTGATCTCCAAACTCTCTTCCAGCTCCTCATCTGTAAAACGGGGATATAATGTTTTCACCATCTCCCCCCATAGTAGTGAGAAAAGCACTTGGTCCCAGTTGAGGCAGGTCTGGTGATTCTCTCCCCTGTCCTCAGGAGGGGATGGACGGGCTCTGACTCAGCTTTCAGGGCGAGCCCTGCTTTCAGCAAAGCTCCTCCTAGGAGGTGAGCCCAGCCAAGGAGGCTGAAATGGCTGTAACATCCATGAAAGGATCCCCACGGGCAGAGCCCTTTGTACATGGCTGTCTTCCATTTAGACCCCAAAGAGAAGCCGAGTCTCCTTCCCCCAAACACAGGCCACGCCTTTCAGTCCTCTGCACAGGATGAAAGGGACTCCAAAGGCCAGCTGGTCCAACCCCCTCACCTTACAGAGGGGAAACTGAGGCCCAGCGAGAGAGAGTGGTAAGGGACCTCACAACCCACCCAGTCTAAGCCATTTATTTAGTACACGAAGAAACCAAGATGTAAAAAGTTACCCACAGTCATAGAGGTAGATGAAGGACAGAGCCTAGATTCAAATCCAGGTCCCCTGTGTTTCCCTATCACCCCCTCCCTCCCTCCCATCATCTTACCTTGCAGTTGCAGCCCAGGTGGTAGCGGTAATTGAGTCCCTTGCGCTGGGACAGGGTGAGCCTGTCCCACCTCTCCACGAAGTTACACAAGCCTGTGTACATCTTTCCATCGTATACCCGGCCTGGGGGGAGAAGGAAGAAGACAGAGGTCACGTCTCTGCCTGGCATGGAGCTCAGGTGGGACCAGACTGCTGAACTAGTTAACAGGCTTTATGTGAGGAGGGCAGGGTGGGTGCAGATCTGTAACCTGGCCAACGGCCTTCAATCACCAAGCGTTTATTAACCACTCACTATGGGCCAGTTACTACTGTTAGACTCGCCTCCTTCCTTCTCTCCCCACCCAAGGTAGCCCTTGGCAGACAGTTGGCCCCTAAGGCGGATGGGGTGGCCTCTACTGGAGCTGGGCCCTTACCTGTCAGCAGATACTGGTATTTGTTGACTTCCAACTTCAGCCCACAAAGGCTCTCAGAAGCTTCTGTGTGAATATACTGTACATGGGGCATCTTGCTGAAGCCCCTGTACATCTGTGGGGAAAGGAAAGGGGGGTCTCTGTTAGATGCCAGGCCTTGGCAGGAGGACTTGGGATAAATCAGGAGTTGTTTGGGGATTGGAGCAAGGACAGATGATCATTTCTTTTATTCTTTTTAAGGTTAAAAAAAAACCCAATGCCTTTTTTTTGTTTTTTTATAAATCTTCCTTATTACCAAATATGTCCCTCTTCCCTCCCTCTTAAGAGCCATCCCTTGTGATCACAAATAAAAGGGAAAGTAATTTTGCAAAACTGACCAACACCCCAACTGAGTCTGACAGCAACTGTAGCTTGCCCCACCTTTAATCTGCCTTACTTCTCTCTGCTCTATTCCAAAGCCCCAAAATGCAGTTCCTTTGTTTCAACCCATATTAAAACAGATGCTTTTCCTTGTTCACAGCGCCCGGCACCATGAAACAAAAATATCCCAGGATTTTAAAAGATGATGTCCTCAGTGAATCAATAGTAGGTTCCAAAAGCTGGTGAAATCTTGATCAACTCCCTTATTTTTCACATGAGGAAACTGAGGTACATATAAAATATTTCATTCAATTCTGGGTTCTGTTATTTTTTTTTATTTAAACAAGTTTTGTCAATACCTTTGTTTATACATTAACATCATTTCTGGATTTTCCCAGTAACCAACCCTTCCCCTCCCAAGTTACCTTCCATGTATTTTATATGGACCTTTGAGGTACTAAGTTTTTTACATATTGTCTCCCCCACAATTCCCCATAATAGTGTGAGCTCCTTGAAGGCTGGGACGGTGATTTTGCCATTTTTTGGCTCTCCAGAGTCTGCAAAGAATAAGGCACCTAAATGCTTTTTCACTGAGAGAGAAAATGGGCACCCCAGTTTAGGAAGAATACTGGTAGGGATGGCCTGGATGGTGAAGGAGACCTTAAGAAAATGCGAGAACCCTTTGAAGCAAAGGTGGAATTTTTAACAGGAGGTGATAGGAAAGCTCTCTTTAAATACATAGAAGAGGGATTCATCTTTTGCTGCTTAAGGTAAAGAAAAGCATCCTATGACACAATGAGAGTTGTCCAAAAGTGGAATCAACTGGGGGGAGGGGCTTTGTTCCCCATCACAAGAAGTCTTCAAATGCAGAGTGGGTGACCACTGGTACATCAAGGGTATTCCTGTTCAAGCATGGGTTGGGGAAGATGGAGATGATTCAGAATCATCACCCAGTGCCTTGCCCCCAGTGAAGACCGCTTTCCTTCATTCATCCAGCCTACAAAAAAGATGTCTTAACTGGGCCACTTTGACCACAGACCCCTCCAAGTTCCAGGTTCAGCACCTACCCACAGCAGCCAGCTCCTCTTACAGACATCATTCCCACAGTAATCCAAAGGAGAGAAGAGGGAGAACAGCTGGATTTGTCAAATCCCTGTCACACCCAGTGGCTCATGGAACACATGGATGTTCGGGGCTGAATCACCGTGTATGTAACTCTTGGAAGCTGACACAGTGCAATGGACAGGCAGGTGAGACAGAAGACAGAATTCTGGTGACAGCACAGAAGACCTTCTAGCTGTGTGGCCCGGATGGTCAAGATCCTTTCGGGGCCCCCTTCTTTTTGGATAAGCTCAAGAGGGCCCAGAAGAGGGCACCCAGAAAAGTGAGGAGCCTCAAGTTTATCCCACGTGAATATTCTCAGTCTTTTGAGCATCTGAAAGGGTGTTACCTTGAAGAGAGATTACCTTTGCTCTCTGGTGCCCTAGAGGGCAGAACTCAGAGAGCCCCATCTCCTCCACTCAGTGTCCCAGAGGAAGATTTTAAAAACCAAGCATTAGAGAACCATCCTCTAATCTTAGGGATACGCTGGGATTATAGCCTTACGGCTCAAAGAGCTGGAAGGGACCTCTGAGGCTCATCTAGTTTCAATCCTCTCACTTTACAAACGAGGAAACTGAGGCCCAGAGACAAAGGGAGTCACCAAGCAATTGGAGCCAGGCCCCAAACTCAGGCCATCCAATTCTTCCCAATGTACTCCTTTTTCTGCCCTCACTCACCTCCAGAAATTAGACCAGGCCTCACCTTTAACTCCAGGTGCGGTTACAGAGAGGGCTGTGAGGGTGAGATGTTGGCAGCATCCCAGGATTTAGACCTGAAATGTCTCCAAAGCCCACTGAGTCCAGCCTCTTCATTTTACAGATGAGACTGCGGATGCTGAAAACCATGTTCTTCCCTGTACCTAATCCTTCACTCAGTTTTGCCTATCTAGTCCAGACAAGCAGTTACCTTTCACCTATTTAATGAAGCCCAGTTCAAATCCACTCAGGGGCAGAGGGGAGGGGGCAGCAGGAAGGCACTGAGTCCACTGGGCCAAGTTCCCAAGGGCTGAAACAACTTTGTTAGTGGGTGAGCTGAGGAGGGCATTGTGGGTGTTACCCAATCCCCTTCCCATCAGGGCCTCTCCCATTATGGCCCGTGGTGGTCTCCAGTGAATTGTTTATAACAGGACAACGTCTCTATTCCGGTTTTTCTGGCAAGAGTTATTAATTTGCTTATGCTAATTAATACAAACCAGACATCACCTCATGGGTGTCTCATCAAAAGCAGCTTCATGCTCTCCTCTCTGTCTGCAGCTGTGGTTTCAGTGGGCTGGAGGGGTTTTGGCCTTGATAGAGGGTCCAGAGACCCACCAGGGACAGTGGATCTGCTCAATTCGGGGAGCTTTAGGCTTCAACCTAATGCCCCCCTCCCCCAGTCCTTCTCTACCCCTGGGAAATGTAGCCAAACCCTGACATGCCACTTCCATTAGATACTACTAGGAATACAAAACAATAAATCTGTATTGCCAAAAACTAGTTTTGAGTCCTACCTTGGTCATGTTATCTTGTAGGACCTGGGACAAGCTACCCTCAAAGAGCTTACAGTCCCTTCACAATTTAAAATTGGCTAGCCATAAAATGTGCACCTGTTGAACTTAGCTGATTTTTTATTTGTTTTTTGGAAGGGGGAGGTAGGGCAATTGGGGTTAAGTGACTTGCCCCTCCCTGCAAGGGTCCTGAGAGGTAGGGAGCACAAGTAATTACTGGCCCATTTTTTAGATTAGGCTCTTGAGGTTGAGAGGTGAAGGGACAGACCAAGGCTGGACCCAGAATGCATTCAATGAGTGATAGAGCCAGAACAGGTATGTGTAAGTTCCAGGGTGGGGTAAATCCTTGACAGTTGGGAGGAAGGCCATGAGCCCAAGCTTCTCCCCCGCCCCCAGTTATGTATTTGCTAGAAGGAAGGAAGGAAGCAGGCACAGCTAAAGCCAAACAGATTAGCCCAGGGGGCCTTCCTGCCCAAGGTCATGGTGAAATGCATGAGTCAGTGTCCCGCTCCTTGGGACAGCCCCACAGTCCAGGCTGGACACATTGTCTCACACGTGCAGTCCCTCCCACAACCAAAGGCCCGAGAGACTTTTCCAGAGAACAAGGACAACAGCTCCCGGCAAAGGGGACCACTTTCTCACGGTCCTGATGAGAGAGATAAAGGCTTGGACAGATTAGGGCTACACCTCCTGTCAGCCATCACTCTCACCTGCCCCATGAACCTTCACAACTGCTACACTAGACACAACTACTCTCCAGGTTGGGTTTCAGGGCCAACCTTATTTTCCCAAATCCCTGACCCTTCCACTTAGACATCATCTGCCCTTTCCAGGACGTCTGTCTGATGACAGACATTTATGACCGTTGATTTAGAGTGGGAAGGCACCTCCCAGATCATCTAAACCCAAGCCAGTTTTACAGATGAAGTAACAGAGACCAAGGAAGGCTAAATGACTTAGGGTCAGAGATCTGGAATTGGAAGAGACTCAGAACCATGTGCCCAACACGGTGACTTTACAAATAAGGCAACCAGGGGCCCAGGGAAAATGTCACTGCTCCAGGGCCATGCCCAGGTTAAATACTGAAGGTAGACTAAAAGCCCCAGCCCCCTGACTTCAGAACGAGGCTGGAAGGAAGGAGCAGGACTGGAAGACCCAGGTTCATGGAGAAACTGTCTCTATTTCCACTCAGGAAGGCGTCAAGACCCCCCTCTCATCAGAAACAGAAAGCAGGGGCATTCTGTCCTGCATTCAGGCTTCCTTTAATCCTGCTGGGAGGGAGCCCTCCATCACCCTGGCTGACTCTGGGGCAGACTCACTAATCCAACAGAACAAAGCAATTGCAGACAGGCCCCAAGCTCCTGCCAACACACACGTGGGACTTGTCTCTCCTCTCTCCCTTACAATATTTTTTCTGATACACCCTTGGCAAGATGTCACAGAGGAAGTGCTAAGTAGCTGGTGAGTGGGACAGAGACAAACTCTGTTCATTCTCTATTAATACTAGAAGGACCTTAGGGGTCACTGAATCCCTTCATTTTACAAGTAAGGAAACTGAGGGTCAGTGAGGGCATCCAAGTTATAAGACTAAGTGACAGAAGCAAGATTCAAACTCAAGGTTTAGATTTAGGGCTAGAAGAGACCTCAGAGGTCACCTAAGCCTACCCACCCCTTTGGGGTAGGGGGAACAGGCTTACCCACAGTTAATTCAGGCACTGGAGAATTCTAGGTCAGCAAATACCAAATTATCTCATGTTCTTTAAATGATGGTGAAGTAACCCAGGAGAAGAGCAGATGGAAACAGGATGGGGAAGAGGAAGACAGACTTCCTTTCTCTGTAGATTCCAAATTGAGCTGTGTGCCTCCTCTAATTTGAGGTCAGTGAAAACCTTATTAGGAGAAGCCTCTGAGATCAGGCTAGAAGGGATAAAATACCCCAGTATATAGCAATAATGGGAGAAGAACAGCCTTAGAGGGGAGCTAAAGCCCCACCTTGGACATATGCTCAAGGACCAAGGCTCAAAGTTTGCAGACCATGTACAGAGGCAGTTTCCACTTGGGGAGGACCTTAAACTGAGAAACAAGCCTACACTGAAGAATAACAGCTGATACTTATGTAGCATTGTAATAGTTACAAAGCATCTCATACACATTGAAAGCAATCCTAGAACAACAAATAGTCTGAAAACTAAGATCCCAAAGACCTGGATTCAAATTCTGCTCTAGATGTGTAGGACCCTGGACAAGTCACTTGTCTAAGCAGCTCTCCAAGAGTGTAAGATGCAGAACAGGCACTTTTCTGCATTGGTAAAAGGTGTTTTCGTCTTTTGGGCGTTCTCTATTCCTATGAAATCCTAGGGCCAGGCTCCACCACTTACATTATCTCATATGAACCTTGTTACAACATGCTGTGAGGTACAAGGTCTTATTATCTCTTTTACAGAGGCCAAAAAACAAAGTAACTTGACCAAGGTCACAAAACTCTAAAGTAGCTGACATGGCATGGAAATCCAATACTCTATCAGGGGGTTCTTGACCAGAATTCTGAACTTTTCTTTTTCTTTTTTTTTTTTTTAGAGGGGGGAAGGAAGGGCAATTGGGGTCAAGTGACCTGCCCAAAGTCACAGGCTAGTTTTTGTGTTAAGTGTCTGAGGCTGGATTTGAACTCAGGTCCTCCTGACTCCAGGGCCAATGCTCTATTCAGTGCACCACCCAGCCTCCCCCTGTGAATTATTTTTGCTAATTTTTTTGTTGTTAGGGGGAGGCAATCAAGGTTAAGTAACTTGCCCAGGGTCACACAGCTAGTAAGTCTGAGGCCACATTTGAACTCAGGTCTTCCTGACTCCAGGGCTGGTGTTCTATCCACTGTGCCACCTAGCTGCCCTGCTAAATGTATTTTAAGAGAATTGGTTTCCTTTTTAATTCTATGTATTTTGTCTAGTACATTTAAGAACACCACTCTGAGAAGGGGTCCAGAGACTTCACCTCACTCACCAAAGGGGTCCATGAAAACAGATGAAGAACCCCAGTTCCATCTTCTCAGTCGATGAGAGGGTGGGAGCATTCCCTCCACACATGCACTAATCAACTGAGTAGCTTTCTGGGCATGACTCCAAATTGTTCTCCAGATCCGCCAGACCCATTCACAACTCTGCCAACAGTATGTTAAAGTGCCTAGTTTCCCATGGCTACTCCAGCATTTATTCTTTTTCCCTTTTTTGTCAGTTTTCCCAGTGTGATGCAGGTGTATTCAGTCACAAGTATTTATTAAGCGCCCACTGTGTACCAATCACCATGCTAGGCTCTATAAGGGTACTCCCAGCAGGAATCTCTGGCCCAAGGCTTTCCAGGAAGCATGAGACTTTCAGTGGACTATTCCTGTTATTGCACAGATTCACTCAAGGACTGGCCCACCTCCATTTCCAGCCTAAGTCTCTCCCACACTGTAGAGCCCCCCATTTCTCAGGTCCACACAGCAGGGAAGGGTGTGCCATATCCCTTGGAAGGCCCTGTGGCCCCTCTGGTCCCAGCTCCCCTCCCAAGAGCTCTGCTGCTGGCTCAGAAGCACCTCATAAAATGGGAGATTGTTATGGAGCAGGCACTTTCTGACCCTCTGCTTTGTCTAATCCGTTTCAGATTGGCTATGACCACTGCCAAGGCCTTTAAAAGGGGGGAGGTGGGGCTCGGCTGTTTCCCAGCTGCCCCATGCTAACCCCCCTTTTAAAGGCCCTCCGGCACTCCCTCATCACTGCCGCCTTCTACAAAGATATAAACTAGTCTCAAGACCAGGCTTCCTGGGCCAAGGGAAGCAAGCCAGGGCAGATTTTTAACATTACATAACAAGAGGTCAATGGGTACGTCCAGAAATTCAAAACATTAGATTTGAAGAAGCAGGTTACATGAAATCTGAACATGGGAGAGGAATGTATTCCAGAGGTGTCCCTATACAGCCCCTTAGGACACCAGGGCATTCACAAAGACCCAACAGAGAGAAAGGAGTCCCTCTGAGAATGACTTGCCTACCCCAACCCCCAAATCTAAATCCTTCAAGATTTAGCCAGCTCAAAGCCTAGCTCTTTTTTTCATTTATTCATTCACCAGCCACTTTCAAACATCCTCTATGTGGGTGTGAAGAAAGGCCAAAGTGATAGGGTAGATGGAGCACCTGCCTGCCTTGGGGTCAAAAGCCCTGTGTTCAAGTCCTGCCTCTGATTCATTATTGGTTATGTGACCACAAAGTTACCCAACCTCTCAGTGTCCCCAGACAACTGTTTATGATGACAAGCTACAGAGACGTTCCTGATTTGAAAAGGCAGAGCGGAATTTTATGCTGAGAGCTCCCTACAATGATGAAATCTGAGATCCAGAGCAAAAAAAAAATATATATATATATATATATATATCTACACACATATATATGCATGTGTACATCTATATAATAGTATTAATAATAGCTAACATTTATATAGCACTCTGAGGCTTATGAAGTCTTTTACATGTAGTAATTCATACATAGCACATAAAGGTCCATGCTGCAAAGGGAATTAAGACACA
This sequence comes from Petaurus breviceps papuanus, assembly GCF_028583685.1. NCBI lineage: Eukaryota > Metazoa > Chordata > Mammalia > Diprotodontia > Petauridae > Petaurus > Petaurus breviceps. The sequence goes on along the minus strand of NW_027185720.1, from coordinate 9,043,296 downwards.
GACCACCTCTTAGAATGAATAAATCAGTGAAAAAAAGTATTTAAAAGTAAGTCTTCCCTTAGCTACTTTGATCAATTCAGTAATCCAAGACACTTTTTAAAGGATTCATGATGAAAAAAATGTTGGCCACCTCCAGAGAGAGAAGGAGGTTCTTGAAATGTACATAAAGTCAAATTCTCTCTCTTTCTCTCTTTTTTTCATACAACATGGCTGATACGGAAATCTGTTTTACACGATTTTGTATGTATGACTCATGTATTGTTTGTCTCCTCGAAGGTTGGGAGGGAGAGAATTTGAATTCAAAAAAACTTAATGAATGTAAAAATTAAACAATTTTAAGAGTAAACTACAAGTAAGCTTTACTATGTGCTAAGTACATAGAATGTGAAATAGAAGCTCTTTATAGGCAAAAAAAAAAAAAAACCCTGTTTTTTTTCCTTTATGTTCTTAGCACAAATGGCACGAGAAAGGATCTGGACCAGTGATTTCACTGGCATGGGGAACCCTCTGATAAAGAAACTCCCTCCAGCAACGCAGGTCTGGCACCTTCTCTGACTTTGGGTCAGAGAGCTGCCTAAAGATCTAAGACATAAGGTGAGTGTCAATCCATAGATATGGGTTTAATTCCTATGTGCTGAACATAGTCCGAATTAGGATTATAACTCAGTTCTTCTGACTCCCAAGTCCCTCCCCCTCTAAAGCACCAGGCTATCTGTGGTCACACAGTTCATCAGCAGCTGAGCCAAATCTATGGATGCCCAGATGAATATTCTTTCTATGATGCCACCCTTCTCTGGCTTGAGAGATACTCAGCCTTAAGGAGAGGGTGGCATTGTCATGTCACACACCGCCCCCCCGCCCCCCACCCCGACATTATCTTTACACCCTCAGAAGGATGGAGCATTAGGGTTGTATGTGCTTGGAGACCAAGTATAAACAAGGAAGGGCAGACCCCTCTCAGAGGGCCAACCTCGCTCACCTTCATCTGCTTGATGGTGTATATGAGCGTCCCAAAGGGTCCCTCCTTCACCAGCTTCTTCCCAACAACTTTGGCACGGATCACTGGAGAACGAGAGAAAAAGACGGGAAAGGAGATTTACTAGAGGCTTCCAATGACAGAGAAATCAGCTCCACACCCCACTAGTCTCAGGGTGAGGTCTCCTGTCCCAAGTTTCTCTGGAAATCCATTTGTATTTTTGGAGCCAACTGGAAAGATAATTTTGTTTACATGAGCAAAGACTCCGAAGGGAGAGAAGAGAAAGGAAAAACTGGCACTGTCCAAATTTATTCCACAAATAAGTCATAACTCAGCACCTCGGCTTTTCTCCCCGGGCCGTCACGTACCCCTGTGGCTCTCTCTACTGTTTTTAAAAAACCAGATCTCCCTACCACTCACCCCTCACTCTTCTTTTCAACCTCCCTGGCATCTGAGCTGTAGCACAATGAAAACCTTTCATGGGATCATGGGTCTAGAGTTAGACCCATGTGACCAGTAAGTCCAATCGCTTCATTTTACAGAGGAAGAAATTGAGGTCCAGGGAAGGGGTGTGATTTTGAGGCAGGATTTGAACCCAGGGTGTCTGACTCCAAAAGCCAGTAGTTCTTCCACTACCTCCCAAGGGGATTCTAATAAAATGTTTACAGTGCTTTAAAGTAAACAAAATAGCTTTTCTTGAAATTGAAAGGCAACACAGTATTATGGGTTAGCATCCAGGAGACCTGAGTTCAAATCGCACTTCAGCTACTAGCTATGTGGTCTTAGTCAAATTATTTAACTATGCCTCAGTTTCCTCGTTTGTGAAAAGAAATGACTGGACTCTATAACTGGCCTTTGAGGTCCCTTCCAGCTAACTCTATGATTTTATATACTCTAGGAAATAAGGACAATAATCAAGTAGTATTGTTCCCATTGAACAAACAGGTGGGAAAATAGAGTCCCAGGGAAGTTAGAAGCCTGGGTCATGGTTGATAGTACCAGAGGTGGGACTCAAACTCTGACCTAACTCCAGGATATCCCACTGACTCTCCTTTATTCTATTCTTCCTGTTTCTTTCCAGTTGTAATGTCATTTTACACCTCTTTTCTCTGCTCTCCCCCCCACCCCCAGTCCCGTTCCTCCCTGCCTCTGCTCGTTCTCCTGCTGCAGCCGGGCGCTGTCCTTTATTCCCAGAATAAATATTCCCCCAAATAGAGCTGTCATGTCATCTCCTACTCAGCAGTCTCAAGGGGTTTCCTGTTACCTGTCATATCATATCCAGACTGACATTCAGGCTTCCCATCCCCTGGGCCCCTGTGTTTATATAGCATTTTAAGGCTTACAAAGTGGCTTGCAGTAAGGAAGTACTGTGGGGCTCGCTTTATAATGGGTGCTGGATTTAGGGGCTTGAGACCTGGGTCCAAATTCTGCTCCCTATGTAACACTGGACAAGATTAAACCTCAGTTTTTGATCTGTCAGAAGAAAGGTTGAACTATGTAGCCTTTAAAGTTTTTTCCAATTTCAGATCAATGACCCTATAAGCTCCCTGAGCCTCAGTTTCCCCACATGTAAAATAAGGAGGCCAGGTTAATGACTTCAGAGACCTCTCCCAGTGCTCAAGGCTTTGATTTAAGCACCTAGACAGCTTGGAGACTTGGAGACAACACCTGCCTATGTTTCCCTAGTTTCTTGTAAAATTGGAATGTTTTATATTTTGCATATCCTGTGAGTTAGATTTGAGAAGGATTTTGTAAAGTACAGAGTAAACTAGATGCAAAGCAAGCTTCTAATCCTCCACACATACTTCGCTAATGAGGACAAGACCTCAGTGGCCCCGAGGGGAGAAAGAAGGAGTCAGCATTAGCAGGGTGGACTCACGCACAGTTCTCCGCTTGGGCAAGTGGATACTTCCAAAGCTGTGCTGAACGCAGAGCTGGCCAAACCACCACCCAAGACCCCCAGTGAATCCAAATCCACCCAAGTCGATTAGTGGCTGTTGGCAGGGCCTCCACATTCTCAGTGTCCACAAGGACTCATCTCTCAGGCATCTGGAAGGGCAGGGAAGCCAAAGGCAGGTGGCAACAGAGGACAGCCTTCAGCCTTTCCTTCCCTATCTGCCAGGCTTTCACGATAGATTATTTCTTCATTTCAGCTACAGGGACAGCCATTAACCACCACCAGCACCCCTCACCTTCACACAAAACTCACTCCATAAACAGCTACTGAAAACCGGCTATGTGTATGAGATGGGAGAAAGTCATGGGGCCTGAATTCCAATCCTGCCTCAGACACTTAGCCCCTGACATGACTTTAGGCAAGGGTTTTAACCTCCCCAGGCCTCACTTTCCTAATCTATAAAGTAAAGGAGCTGAACTAGATGTCTTCTGAGTTCCTTCCAGCCCTGGACCTATGATCCCTATATCCTATCTGGGTTTGGGTCTTTTCATTTCTAAAATAAAGAAATTTGGATAGGATATTTTTTGATATTCTTTGTTAGCTCTGGATCCTCCAATCTTATGACCTAAGACTCAGTTTCCTTATCTATAAAATGAGGAATGAGAACAGCATATTCTACAATCCTATGACCTTTACCTCCCAAAAAGCTCTTACAAACTCAATTTCCTCTGTAAAAAGAGGGGGCTGGACCAGAACTCCAAGGTTCAGTCTAGCTCAAAAACCTATGATCCCCAGTAAATGCAGTTTACTGTACTGGGTGAAAGGGGAGGAGGGTATGTGTAACAAAACATCCTGATCCCAAAGAAAAATGAGATCATACAGACCCACAAATCAGCAAAAGCCCTGGCCGAGAACAGGAACAAGGACCGACCCCAAATTTTTCTTCATTTGCTCGCCTCCCAGCAGGGTTCACAAACAAAGCCCTTCCCAAAACAGTGTTCACTGCCTTTCAAGTCAGGAGAAACCACCCCTCTGCTATGTCCATTAAAATGCCCCCACCTGAAAGACTCCAGCTCACACAGGGTTGCACAGTACATCTGACCCTCGGCTGTCATGCCAACTCTGTATGTTTCCAAGGCAAGACTTGAACCCACTCACTCCTCCCCCCCCCCCGGAATGGCAAGTATTAAGGCCACTCACTTCTTTATGGAGAAGGGAAATACCGTTTCTCCAAAAACAATCCCCATCATCCGGACAGCTGCCCAACTCTGAACAGGTAGCCTTGAACTCTGACCCAACTTGAGCTGATGGATGGAGTCCTGCTCTAACAGTCACAGCTGAACTGAGGTTTTGTGTTTGTTTTTCCTAAAATAGTTTGACAATCCTGAGAGGACCTTTGGGCATAATTAGAAATAACACCAGATCAGATTAGGATAAGACCTCAGTTTATTGATCCGTCCACTAATTACTTGTGTGACCTTAGACGTGTCACATCACTTTTTTGTGCATCGTGAGTTCCCTCATCATAAAATCACGACCCTGGTCAAACCCTCTCACTTTATGAGTGAATTAGTTGACTCTTGTTGAGGAGTTCCTTATGGCAATGAAATCACAGGTCCAGCTTTGACCCTACCTAATAACAACAATAACCCTAAAAAAGAACAGCTAGCATTTATTGATCACGATCCCATAGCCACCCAGGGGAAGAGCTGGGATCTGAACCCCAGGGGGTCCGGACTCCAAGCCCAGCTCTCCTGGTTCTCAGTCCCAGCAGAAGGGGGGAAGGGAGGCGGGAGAGGGAGTTGCTTTGGCACTCTCTTCCTCTATAAAATCATTACTTTATTGACTTTGAACCTCCATGTGGACTGCAGGCAGCCCAGGCTTTGAACAGAAATGGAATTCTGGTGGCAAACACAGCCCCACTGCCAATGTGCCTATTAGCCTCTTTCCAGAGGTTTTCCACATGCTATGAATTAGCATATTCAGAGGGGAGTCAGATACCCAGTGAGTGGCTGCATCTCCCCACTCCCCCATCTCTCTGTCAATTGAATCCAGACCTCTTTTACTAGGGTTTATAATTGAATCTCCGTTTCTCTAGCAGTCCAGGGGGCCAAAAGGCCACCTACTCCAACCCCCCAAACAGCATTTCCCCTACATGAGGACAAGGTTTGAGTCTAACTGTGTCTCCATTAAAATACACCCACCTAAAAGACTCCAGCTTTTATCTGCTCACATAGGGAGGGACAGTACCTCTGACTCTCTGCTGTCCACCTTGTGGATTAGTAATCTTGTCTTCTTACTTCTTTTTATATATGCATGTTGTCTCTCCTGGAAGTTTGAGGGCAGGCATTGTTTCTCAGCACAGTAGGCACTGAATGAAATCAGGCACCCCAAAGAGAAAGGCAAGAATGAGAAGTTACAGCCTTTGAGGAGTTACCTTCTTTTGGGAAGTCTGGAGGAGACAGAATTACAGCCTTCAAATATTTGAAAGGTGGCATGAGAAAGAGCCTCAGCCTTCTTGAAGAATAATGAAGTCAGATACCAGCTAGGTAGGATCACTTCCCAACAATGAGCTGTTCAGCAATGCAACAAGCGACCTTGGGATTTATAAATACCCCTCTTAGGGTCACAGGATTTCAAATTTAGAGATAGAGGTCATCTAAACCAACGCCTTCATTTGTAGATGAGGAAACAGGTGTCCAGAGAGGTTGAAATGACTTGTTATGGTCACACAGTAAGCAACAAAACCGAGATTTGAACCTTCCCAGGAATCCTCTAAGCAAGAGACCAGATTATACTTTGCTGGGGGGTTGTTGATCTAGGGGGCTTACGAGGTGCCTTTATGTCTACCTCTAAAAAGACTAGAATTATAGTAATAGGTCAGGTTTTGCTATGTAGTCATGTTATAATACTCATCAGGAAATGCAACTTAGGAACTCAAACTTCATCTCACATTGTTTAAAAATCAAATAGCAATGGCAGCCCCCAACCAACCCCTTTGCAAAGGTGGGAGGTCCACATTGCACATATTTTTATAACTTTTTTTCAATGTTTTGATCAGTTTTGCTGATTTTTCCCCTTCTTTTGTCTTTTAAAAATATTATGTGTTATATAACCTGTGTCAGATTGCTTACTGTTTCAGGAATGGGGGAGAGGAAGGATAGAATATGGAAATGAAAACATAACAGCAAATGTTAAAATTTGTTATTACATGAAACAGGGGAAAATGTATTTTAGAAATTTAAGAAAAATATTATGTATTATATGGGACAGCTCTCTGGGAAAAGAGTACACTGATGTAATAAAAACACAAAATTTATTTTAAGGGGCAGCTAGGTGGTGCAGTGAGTAGAGTACCAGACCTGGAGTCAGGAGGACCTGAGTTCAGATCTGTCCTCTTACACTTAACACAAAAAAAGCTAGCCATGTGACCTTGGGCAAGTTTCTTAACCCCAATTGCCCTCCAAAAAGCAAAAAAAAAAAAAATTATTTTAAAATGTTTATTTAACAAAATTTTATTTAAACAAACATTTATTTAAAAATTAGGATAGCATCTTTAAAAAGGAAGGAGATAGGGGAGGAAATTTCATTTTTGCTCCTTTTGGAAAAAGCTGAAGGTATCACTCACCAAAGATCCAGTGTTCTCATTTCCTCTCTTCTTTTTTTTTTTTTTGGGGGGGGGGGCTTTTTGGAGGGCAGTTGGGGTTAAGTGACTTGCCCAAGGTCACACAGCTAGTTTTTTTTTGTGTGCGTGTTAAGTGTCTGAGGCTGGATTTGAACTCAGATCCTCCTGACTTCAGGGCTGGTGCTCTATTCACTGCACCACCTAGCCGCCCCTCCTCTCCTCTTAAGGGTTTTTTTCTTAAATATCAACGCCCATGATTGTTTGCTACCTTTCTGATCAGTTGGTGGACTTAGGAGATGAGGAGATCCTCTTGCCAACCGTCCCTTCCACCCTCCCTGGGATCTGGGCATACTTGGGTGTTTCTATCTAATAGGCATTTTCAGTCAGTAGACTGGAAGTCCTCAGAAAATCAAGACTGCCACAGAGGTTTCTTAGCTGTCTAATTTTTAATAGCTTTTGTAGAGATGGAAACTCAGGCTAAAATGACTTACATCTCTCCAGATTTTTTCTTTTTTGTGTGTTTGGGTTTATTTTTAGTTTCCTGAGTTCTCTTCTGTGCCCAAAAAAAACCTGCTTAAATAAAACCAAGATTAATATTTTGACTTAACGGAAAGAGTTCGTCAGTAAGGGCTTTGAATTTCCAGGCTTATCTTTTATACTAAGCGCATATTAAATGCTGGGTCTCAGCTTTGAAACCCACAAATAAAAAAGGGAAGGCGAGGTACTTTGTCAAACTGATGACAGTGAAGGGTCTTCCTGCTAAGCTTGGATGTCATATTGGAAAACCTAACTGGACTTTAAGCCTATAAATCTTCTTGCTGTTCAGATTCCATTTTCTTTATTTCTTTCCTTCCTTCCACTGGCCTGGGTTGTTGCCTAACTGTGTGCTAAGGAATGCTTACTAATAATAAGACTGTGCCACCCTGGGCAAGTCCCAACCTGCCTGTGCCTTAGTTTTCTCACCCATAAAATGGGTTTACAACTCAAGACCTCTGAGCCTAAAGAAAACAGGCCAGAGAGGACAGCCTCAGAGTTTCCCTGACCCTCCCTCTCTCCAGGAGATGATTAGTCTCACCTGTCACCTTAACTCAAAAATAAACAATTTTTAAAAATCCAATAAACAGTCACTCCCCACTGGTGGGCTCCTTGGAGTGTCTCTGAAGATCCCTAAGGATCTAGGCTCTACAAACTGACCATCTACAGGGACAGAACATTTCCAAGTCTGGGTTTCATTTTCTTTTCTTTTTCTTCTTTCTGTTATAGACGGAAAACTAGAGGGAGGAGGTTTAAATTAAGAGAAGTTCCTTGTACAAACTTGTGCAAATTTCAGGCATTTTCTTATTCAAGTCTTTCTCCTCCAACATCAATCAACAAGCATTTTATTAAGTTCATAAGTAACAGTGATAGATGTATGATTTCAACATATGGTAGAACCAACTTATACCAAGAAAAATAACCAGGCCTCAAAGGGACCTCAGAGGCCAACAGCTCCCCTCCTTTTAGAGCGCCAGACAAGGGAAATATTCTTGAGGAGACTTGGAATTTGAAGCCAGGTTCTCTGTGTCCCAGGGCAGTGCTGTTTCCCATCACTTGGGGAGCTGGGAAGGTAGTAATGGGCACACACAACAAATCAAGGAGAAGGTGGGCCCCGAGCTGAGGCTCTGCAGGAAATTAGGGATTCAAAGAAGCATGAAATGCACTCAGGTGCTGCTGAATTGAATTAGATGGTCTTCTCCAGGCTACAACACCCTCAGTTCCTTTCAGACAACATCCCAGCTTTCCTCCTCTGGCAGCGTTCCAACTTGTCAAAGTCCCTCCTAAAATGTGGCGCCCAGAATGGAGCCCTGAGGCTCCAGATGTGGTCTGCAGGGCTATGATGTCATTCAGCACTATGAAATGAGAAATGGGGCTATCGTGGGGCATTAAGGATTGCAGAGCACATCCATTCTCTCTCCTGATCCTCCTATCCATGCGGTGAGGCAAGGGCTAATCTCCAGTGGTTTCAAATACATGGTTTTATATCAATTTATATATGACATTTACTTATTTATATCATGAATCAAATAAATTATTTATTCATATAAATAAGTGACTTACACCCAGGGTCACCCAATGAGGGGCTGAGGCAGGATCTGAACACAGGTCTACCCTGTCATGCTCCCTCTCTGACACAAGTTTCTACCCTCAAGGAGCTTACATTCCCCCAGAGAGAAATAACATGTACACAGAGCAAAAGTTCATTGAGCCAGGGTTTGGAGGGATCCCAGAGTCCATGGCCCCCCCATTGCAGAGGAGGCAATCCAGGCCAGACAAGGGAAATGCCCTCAAGGATACTCAGGGAAGATTTGAAGCCAGGTTCTCTGTGTTCCAGTGTAATTCTGTTTGTACTACACCATAGGAGCTGAGAGGGACCTCAAAGGTCATCTAAACAGATCACTCATTTTACAGAAAAAGAAATGGAGGCTGACAAAGGAAAAGCGAGTTTCCCTCTACTACCACCCTAGCAGTAGAACCCAGGTCTGACCTCAGAGCCAGTGCAGCCAGTGTCCAGAATGCCCGGCCTGGGCCCAGAAAGACCTGAGACACTTACTAGCTACATAATCCTGGGTTAGTCTCTTTGCCTCTGTTTGCCTCGATTTCCCCAACTGTAAAATGCCAAAAATCACTGTGCTATTTCAAAAGTTGTCAGAATCAAAAGAGATACACTTATTTTTAAAAAGTGTTTGGCACAGTGCTGGCCACATAGTAGGTGCTTAATACATGAATATTTCCTTCCTTTCTCTAGGATTCTTTCCACTGTTAGCTTTTACCTTAATCCCCTTCAAAGTTCCCCAAATCTCTTGAAAGCTGCTGACCCACACTCTGGTTCAGTCAGACTCAGGAGGTACATGTTTACTTTCCAAAGTTCCCATTTCATCAACAACGATCTAGTGGGGGGGGGGGTACTCTAACCATTCCCCACCCTGCTCCCCCACCCCTATCCCTCCCTGGGCTCTCATTACGGGCCTGAGAAATTTTATCCCACACAAGTGGTCACTGAAATAGCCGCATATTTTTAAACCACAGTCCCTTTGAAGCCCTGCCCAGAAAAACACACCGTGGGGACAAGAGTTTCTCAGAACTTGGGAGTTTCAGGTCCTGGGTCTTTTGGTGGGGCCAAGGCCGCTGGCAACGTCTTGCAGGCCTTGTGTCGTTTTGATTTTATTTTTTAAATGATGGAGGCCAGCATGCTAGCTAAGAGGGTTATGATCACCAAAACCCATTCCATGCCGTCCAGAAGAGAGTTCTCCAAACTCTCATGCTCCCGCCACAGATCATCTGTTCTTCAAACAGACATCAGGGGAAGGGCCAAAAGGTCTTCCTTGTGTTTTAGACTCAACAGCACAGCCAGCCGAAAAGGAATTTATTTAGCGTGGCTACCAAGGAGGCAAGGAGCGATATGTTAGTAACTTTGACCCATGGAGTATCTTGTAATATATATAATATTAAATATAGACAGTATGTAATATTATATAACATTAAATATATACATATATTTGTATTAAATATTAAAATTATACAATATACAATAGCAGATATATAATACAGTATTTTGATTAATATTAAATGTAATTAATTTAATTACATAATATAATATCTAATTATGTATCTCCCCCCACCCATGTTTCTTCTTCTAACTTTCCTGAATCTAGCCAAGGCCACGGAACTGAGGGTGGTGCTGTCTAGACAAGATACAGCTGCTCCCCTTTCCCAGGTTTCTGGACCTGCCACATCCCCAGGCACTGACCCAAGGCTCTGCTCCCCTGGGGCAACAGTAAGAAACAGATGAGGATGGGAAGCCTTTTACTTGAACACAAAAGATTCTGAGAACCCTCAACAGTCAGGGATTGGGAGTGAAACGGAGATTAACATCAAATCCAAGAGTTCTTAATCTAGGGGTCAGTGAATTTTTTTTTCCAATTTTGATAATTTTGCTTCAATACAACTGGCTTCCTTTGTAATCTGATACATTTTCAAGTGTTTAAAATACATTCCAAGGAGAGGCTTCTTCAGAGTGGCAGAGGGCCCCATTAACATACCCACACAAGGTAATGAACCCCCAATTTAATTCAAACCTCTCATTTTATAAGGAAACTGAGAGCCAGAGAAGTCAAGTAATTTGAGCAAGGAACTTTGAGATCTGGAGCCAAGAGCCCAAGGCCTCACATGCCTCTAAGACAGAGTTATTTGAAATGACTGTGGTCTTACAGACGGAGTATTAGACTAAGATCTGGGTTGGAATACTGTCTCTGCCAGTTACTAGATGCAAATAACCACAGGTGTTCCTTAATTTCTCTGGTCCCTCAGTTTCCTCATCTGCAAAATGGAGGTGATCATACCTGTAGGGCCTACTACCCCATAAGGCTGCTGGAATGCTCAAGATGTAATCATTGATAGGAAACAGTGTGGAACTCTGAAGAGGACACACGCCCTTTAATGTGAGTGGTATTCTGAGGTTTGCTCTAATGTCATTCAGGCACTTGGGAAAGCCCCAAGGCTCATTTCATGGCTGACCTCGTGTACCCCATCGAAGCAGTCACAGTCTAACGTGTGCAGGCTCGTAGGCTGTGTTCAGGCTTGCAAGAGAGATCTCGTTACCATTTCTAAAGGAGGGACAGCTAGGTCAATGGTCTACACGCACTTGGCTCATACCACGTTCCTGGAGGGAATCATTGTCCCACTGAGCCAATTCCCATGACACAAGACATCTGGAGAGGGTTTGTACCCAACCACCCTCACCACGGACTCATCCACTAGCCAGCAGGATGAATACTCTAGTGGCCTAAGGCTAGTCTCTAAGCAATGATGAAGATATCAGAGCCTGAAGGGAGCCTGCCTTGGGTCATCTGTCCACCCCCTTCACTAACCAAGAACCTCCTTGTCCCAAGGTCAAAGCGAGGGGCAGAGGCCAGGATTGGAATCCATGTTTTCCCATGCTAAACAGAGCTTTTCAATGATGGGTAAGAAGGGGGCTCTTGGACAGAGCCCTAGATCTGAAGGCAGAAGATCTTGGCTCCTGACTCTGCTACATAATTTCAGGACCTTGGGTTAGTCACTCTCCCCACTCCAGCCCATCACTACTTGGGACCCTTCTTTTCTTCATCTGCAGGATAAGCAAAGATCAACCAACTTCAGTTCAAGCCAAGAAATTAGTTAAGGAGCAGTTGCTACCATGAACAATGGAGTATGCTACATTCTTGAAGGTACAATGACAAAATACAAGTATTTTTATTCCATCTATCTCTCTGTATAGATAGATGGATAGGTAGAAATCTGTATCTGTATCTCTTTATCTATTCTTCCATTTGGCCTTGTAGGAGATTCCATTCGAAGGGATGGATGGCCCCTGAGACCCCTTCTGGTTCTGGATCCATGATGTGGGGGTGCCCCTTATACCCATCAGATCCCCTCCTTCCAAAAGGGGACTCCTATCACCTTGGGGGTACCTATGTAGTCCCTTTAGCCCACCCCACATTTCAATGTTTCCCATTTCCAACTTGAGTCGTCAAGAAATATTTAGTATCATTATATTATTAATGTATTGATTTATTATATATTAGTTAATAATTTATTACTATTAGATGCTATCTTTAAAATAAGGGTACAAGAAAAAAACAAAGAAATGCCAGGAAATGTAATTACTATCAGTGAGGTTTTCTCTAGCCTAGTATCGTATGACTTAGGCTAATAATAGCTGGCATTTAAATGACACTTTAAGGTTTGCAAAGAACCTTTCCAAACATTATCTCGTCTGAAACATGCAACGACTCTGGAAGGTAAGTACTATTATTATTATTTCCATTTTACAAATGAGGAAATGGAGGCTTGAAGCAGGCAAGTCCTTGCTAGTAAGTGTCTAAGGCAGGATTTGAACTCGGATCTTCCAGACTTCAAGTTCAGTGTGCTATCCATTGTGTCCCCTAGCTTGCACATACTGCTCTGGATGGAGCAGAGAAAAGCATTAAATCCAAGGGAGCAAAGATTACATGGTTTTTTAAAACCATATTTATATTAAAACTTTTTTTTAAATAGACCCACAGTAACAAGCATAGAAAAGACATTTGGAAAGATTTATAATGTGGCTACAGAGAAAAGGGAGGGTGAAACTGTTCAAGTCTACTCCTGCCAGTGGCCAGACTGTGGGATCTGGGGTGAAACTGGGTAGAGCCAGAGACAAAGGAAGTTTTCTTCTATCCGGGATGGATGGATGGATGGATAGAAGGATGGATGGATGGATAAATGAATCTCCGTGTAAATAAATGAATAAAAGAATAAATATATAGATGAATGAATATACCTATAAATGGATGGATACAGACAGACAGACAGACAGACAGATCTCCACCACCCCCCTCCCAATGACCAGAAGGAAGAAGGTGAGAATCGAGAATTAAATGCTGGCTGTCCACAGGCAAGGTGGGTCAAGAGGAGGTAAGCACCAAGGGCTCCCCCCAAAGCTTCTGGAACAGCCAAGCCCATAGATGTAGAGGTCAAGGCTTCTCTCTGTCTTGAACCTCTTCAATACCTGAAGCATTTTTCCTTCCCATTCTACCTCCAGTTGGTGAGACTTATAAAAAGTATTTCATCCTGAACAAGGGACTATTATTGGTGGGGCAAATGGAATGTGTATTATAGCCAGCATCAAGGGGAAGGAGAAGGGAGAGGAAAGGGGGAGGAAGAAGAGAGGGAGAAAGAGGAAAGGGGGAGGAGGGAGAAGAGAGGGAAAAAGAGGAAAGGGGGAGGAGGTAGCAGGAAGTGGGGGTCCCCCTTCACTAGATAAAGGCTGGAATTCTGTGGGTGCTTCCAGGCATGTCTCTGGGTGCTCTGGGCAAGTGTTTCCCCCTCCCTCTCCTCTTCTTCCCTCTTCTCCCTTTCCCTTCTTGAAAGGGGAGGGATAAAAGATGGTCTATTTATGACATTCTAGGTAAAGTGTTTGAGTTTGGTTCATCCAGAATGTTCTTTGAGATCCTCAGAATGAGAGGCAAGCTTGGATCCCTTCTCTGCTGAGTGGTGTTTCTTCTGACCCCCTTGACAAGAAGGCTCTGACATGAAGACTCCTTCTTCTCCCAGACTCTCGAGCCCAACCTTGTTCTGACCCCCATTCTCAGAGGCAGTTATCACCCACATCCAGCCCCAGAGGTTCTGGCTTTAAACCAGAAGGCATATTCAATCATTGTCATTCGGGTGGTGTTTTTTCCCTTGCCTCCTCAGCCCTGCCAGTAGCCCCTCTACAAAAGAAACGAAACCAAACCCTGCCCACAGGAGATCCCAGGGCCCTGCCCATGCAGGCTCCCCTTGGTGCCATCTGTGACTGGTCAGCACTATTTTAACCTCTGGGAGGGGGGAGAGAGAAGGGGGTCTGCCTCCCTGGCATCTATCACATGTCCTTGGCACAATGTAAGTGCCAAAAAAATGTTTGGTGGATTGGATAAGAAGAATTTTGAACTCTTTGTGTGTCCAGGACCCCTCTGGCAGTCTGGGGAAGTCTATGTGGACCCCATCTTGGAATCATGTTTTTAGATAATTGAAGGAAATGCTAAATGTCGATTAGGTTAGTGAAAACAAAGTTAACTTTTTTCCCCTCATCCAAGAGGTCCTAAAATCTCTCAGAGCAGATTAAGAACTCCTGGGATAAGACATTGAAATCTCCCTTCATGGAATTTACAGTCTAGTAAGCAAAAGTCCAGGAGAATTAGTGGTTCAATCAGTCCCAGGCAACATCACAATATCCTTGAGTGGGAAGGCAGTGAAGAGAAAACCCAGCATTTCTCAGAAATGCTAATTAATGGTCACATGAACTGACCCTTCAGTTAAGAAGCCCCCTCTTCCCGCCCCCTCCTCCTGACCCACGTACCACGCTACAAACAAAAACAGGAAGTCTGGAAAGGCCTGATGTCATAGGTTGATATGAAATTGCTGTGAGCAAATCCTCCCCATCACCCACACATACCCCTTCCTCCTGGAACTTAGTTTCCTACTGCTGCCTTTTCCTGCAAAGCCACAATGGACCCCAGTGGCCATCAGACATCTACTTGCATCGTTCTCAGAAGCACCCAAAAAGATTGGGTGGTTTAGACTGCATTGGATGGTTTCCCCCCCCCCCCAAAAAAAAAAATTAGACTTCCCAACCAGTGAGCAGCATAGCCAGGAACGAAACCAATTAGCGGCCAATTGGAACCGGGTGTAGTTCTTAATGAGATGAGAGTCTGGCGAGGTAGGCTTCATTGCCTTAGGGACACCTACTGCCTGGTGGAAAGGAGACTGGCATGGATCACCAGCCAAGTCAGGAGGTGACAATATGCAACAGAAATCATCTCTTACAAAGAAAAGATGGTTCTCTCACTCTGTGTCTCTATTTTAATGAAGTGCCAATTGGGAACCAGCTGTGTAGAAAAGCTTTCCTCCATCCCATTTGGAAACAATTAGAGCTTTTGTTTCCCTAGTGATCAGGGACAGGGAGCTGGGGCGTGATTCCTTTGAACTGGCCAGGGCAGTGAAAAGTGGAATGCATGCGAAAGGTAGCATCAGTTTCATATCCAGTATGGCAGAGGGCATCTGGCTTAGGCCCTGCTTCTCTCCCATCCTTGGAGTGATGTTCAGGTGAAAGGGGCTTTGCCCTCCTTGGATCTCTTCGCATACACCACCACAAGGAAATGGAAGGCTATCTCCCAATACCAAGTTCAAGTTCAGAACCAAGCTGGTGGGCTCCCCGTCATCCTCTCCCTCCCTCCCTGGAGTGAAGGACTGGGACTGATTTATTCTGGTCAACCCATGTTCCAAACTGACATTCCCATGTGTTTCTCCTCTCTCTCTCTTCCCTCATTCCCTCCCAGACATTTCCTCCATCCATTGACCACCACACCAAGGGGCTGAGAGAAGCCCTTCCTGGGGCCCCAAGAAAAGATGAATTTCCTACAATATTATCTTCCCCAAACTTAACAGGGCAGCTAAGTGGTCCAGTGGATAGTGTGCCAGTCCTGGAGTCAGGAAAACATGAGTTCAAATCAAGCTTCAGACACTTCCTAGCTGTGTGACCCTGGGCAAGTCCCTTAACCCTGTTTGCCTCAGTTTCCTCATCTGTAAAAATGAGCTGAAGAAGGAAATGGCAAACCTCTCAAGTATCTCTGCCGAAAAAACCCCAAATGGGGTCACAGAGAGTCAGACATGACTGAAATGACTGAACAATAAACTAACGTCCTTCCCACCTAAATCAATGATCCTAAAACGATTTTCCTAAAGCTTCCATCAGCCTCCTCATGTCACCCTCCTAGTCAAATCTGGGGGTGTCCTATTGCTGCCAAGATGCAATACAAAGTCCTCTGACATTGACCCTAGCCTCCTCTTCCTCGTCTTCTTCCTTCCTCACCACACACTAACATTATTGCAGTTCTTTCCCAGAGCTCTCTCTCTGTCTCATGCCTGGAATGCTCTCCCTCCTTACCTTTCCCCAGCTTCTTAGTGTTAGAGAAATAACCTACACCATAATGTTCCAAGAAGTTTGATGGCCCATGGAATGGTTCCATCTTTAAGGACTAAAAAGCACTTTCCTCACAACAGTCTCACAGGGTAAGGAGTGCAAGTTATCATCACCCCCATTTTATACATGGGGAAACCAAGGCTCAGGAGATAAAGTTATTTATCCTGCCCTAGATTACTTTCTAATTGTGTGTTGTTGGGTCATTTTTCAGTCAAGTCAGACTCCTCATGACTCCCTTTGGGGTCTTCTTGGAAAAGATCCTGGAGTGGTTTGCCATTTCCTTCTCCACCTCATTTTACAGATGAGGAAACTGAGGTAAACAGGGTTAAATGACTTGCCCAGGGTCACACAGCTAGTAAGTGTCCAAGGTGAGATGATGGATCAGGAAGAGGAATTTTCCTGACTCTAAGCCTGGCACTCTAACCACTGTGCCACCTATGTGACAAATCAGTTCCCAGGCCTCAGTTTTCTCATCTTGAAAATGAGTGAATTGGACTAGATGACCTCTAAGGTCCCTTTCTAGCTCTAGACCTTTGGACATCATGGACTTCACAGTCTAGTAAACTATAAATCCAATAGAATCAGCTACTCAATCAATCCCAGACAGTATTACAATGGACTTGAGGGGGAGAGAGTTCATTGGAAAAGCAGCATTTCTCAGAAATGCTGATTAACAGTCACTTGAACCTATCACATGCTATCTTCCCCCTCTGAAAAGCACGTGGGTTGGTCTAAGGTCCCTTTCCAGCTCTCTGTCTACAAATGTAGGCACCTAGGTCTCCTGTCTCCTCTTTTTTCCAGTCTCTTCAGGGCTAACATTCTCTGATTCTAGTACTAACCAATACTACGCTGGTCCTGCCTCTGGTCTCTGGAGTTTACCTAGAGGGCTAATTATGTAACACGAAGTAGTAGAGGGCCCTGGGACACCATTTCGTGAAGTCTCAGTTTCCTCATTTATAAAATGAGAGAGAAGGGGGACTAGATGACCTCTAGGGTCCTCCCAGGCCAAAATCCATGATCCCAAGAGCACACTGCTTCAGTTAAATTCAAGCCTGCTGTCTGGTCACAACCTGCAACTGCTGGAAAAAACCCCTGAAGCCAGCTGCTGGCAAGATGTCAAGATTCCCCCAACATCCTGTATCCTTAATCCTGAGGATCTCCGAGATGCATTTTTGCTTAAACCAACAGATACAAAGAGAATTCAGTCCTTGCTAACCAAGGGCTTGCATTAAATGTCTCCAGCATTTGCAAGGCCTGACTTCCATCCACATCTGCTTTGATTACCCCCTCCCTCCCCCCACCCCCTGGGTCTGTCTGTCCGAAGTAACTAATAGAGTCAACAAGCCTTTTTTTAAAGCTCCCACTAGGTGCCAGGCATAATGGCTGATTCCATCAGAGTTCTCAGCTGCATTTCTGCCCTCAGGGACAGCAGGGCTCCCACCTCCACTTGCACTGTATAGATTTCAAGGAAAGAGGGCAGGATAACAAATTCCACCCTGCTGAAAACAGTAGGCTATGCAGCTGTCATAGCACATATTTGACTGAGGGGGCATGAGGAGTCCTCAATGCTCCATTTTTTTCTGAGAAAGGCAACACCAAGTAAGACAAGGGAGCCAATGGACACGTGCAGACTTAATGTCTTCTTGGCCAGAGTTTGCTTCTATTGACCTGTTACTCTACAGAGATTCCTAAGCAGGGAGAACCCACCAGATGAAAGAAATGAAGTTTCAATCAGCGGGAGCTTAAGGTACCTGGCAAGCCTTGGAATGCCATCATTCACAGATCACAGGTTGAGAGCTTGAAGGGACCTAGAGGTCATCTTGTCCAACCCCCTCTCACTTTACAGATTAGAAACAGAGCCAGGGAGATTTTCTACATAATGGGTTGAGCCCTGGACTTAAAACTAGGAAGACTTGAGTTCCAATCCTGACTCAATTAAGCAAGAGCTTGTGACTTGGGACAGGTGACTCAACCCTCAGTTTATCTGTGAAGTTAGAACGTTAGACTCAATGAAACTCTATGATTATTCCAGCTTGGCTCTTCCCCACCTGCAAAGTAAATCCTAGAACCTTGGGTCAGAACAGCAGTGATTCAGACTTAGGGGATCCAGATATGAAGCCCAACTCTGCTAATTGGCTCTGTAACCTTGGCCAAGTAAACTGGGGTTTTGTGGGCCTCATCTGAAAAATGAGAGGTTTGGACCTCATGGCCTCCATTTAAAGTGGTCCTAAAGCTATGACCCCATAATCTACCAAATTGCTTATCTGTCTCCTTTGAAAATTTTAAGAGAACAATTAGCTCAAGAGATCACTGGGTCTGGGAAGGAATCATTCCCATTTTACAGATAAAGAAACTAAGAGTCCAAAGAAATCCTAACATTGGTCCTAGGCCAAAAATTGCCATCTCATGATATAATAAGGATCAGAGTTCAGGTTGTCTTCATCCAAATACTCTATTCTTTCCACTGCCCAAACCAGGGGCCCCTTGTTTTCCAATGGCTGCCCATCTATCTCTGCCCTTGAAATTGGACTTTGAATAGAAAAATTACAACCAAGCACACCTCAATGGTAGCAGATAAATTCTGGCCCTGTTGCTTTTTAAACAACATATACCTGGGCCTAGTAAACAGAAGATCGAGAGCCTGCCTTGGGGTCAGGAGACCAGGCGATCGAGTCTTCCTTCTGACATTGACTGTGTGACCATGGACAAGTGCCTTTAAACCTCAGTGTCTCAAACCCCTAAGTCACAGACTTATGTCACATGGATGGAAGCAGGAGGGGTTCCCTACAGGGCAACCCTCATGGTGATGAAATGATAGATCTAACCCCTAATCACTTTTCAATCTGATGACAACTAACATTGGTATTGGTTTCAGGTGTGTAAGACTCTTGCTATACCTTATCACAACAACCCACGACGTAGGTAATATTATTCCTCTCCTGATACCCAGAAAGGCTCCATGAATTGCCCAGTGTCTCACAGCTGGTATGTACCCTCAGGAAGGATTTGGACCCAAGTGCTTCTGACTCCAAGTCCAGTGTTCTCCCTTCTGTCCAATGCTGCTCTGGAACAAGCCACATCCCCAGAGA
Source organism: Petaurus breviceps papuanus (assembly GCF_028583685.1). NCBI lineage: Eukaryota > Metazoa > Chordata > Mammalia > Diprotodontia > Petauridae > Petaurus > Petaurus breviceps. The sequence goes on along the minus strand of NW_027185720.1, from coordinate 9,024,192 downwards.
AGGGCCCCGGACAGAGACAAAGATGCTTCTCCTTCCTACCCCCATCTTCCTTTCTTCTTCCTCATGCAATGCAAGTTGCTATTTCAAAGTTACAAGGCCTGAATAAATAACCAGGGACAGATGAACATGCCTCCCCCCTGACCTTAATCACTGATGTAGTAAAACCAGAGACTAAGGCCTTGCCTGTAAAACCCAACACGGGACACACCTGGCTCCCTCCTGACTGCCATGTGCTTTTTGTATTTCACAGAGATATCTGGGCTCTGCCAGGAAATCAGAGAGAAAAGAGTCAGTTTGAGCCAAAAAATGCCTACAGACTATTCTAGGCCTCCTGAGAAAGTGGGGACATTCTGTCTCTGCTGGAGCTTGAAGGAACTTCAGACTCCCTATCATCAAACCCCTTTCTCCCCCAATACAACAAATGTGTTAAGTGCCTGCTGTGTGCCAGATCCTGAAGAATATAAAGGCAAAAAAATGAAACAGTCCCTGCCCTCAAGGAGACTGCATTCTACTGATGTAGTAATTCACCCAGTCGAAAAACAAGCTGCTTTGGAGAGTCTGAGAATGTGGGTTTGAATGCCTTTTACTACCTGTGTGGGCAAGACAACTTAATTTCTCATCTGAAAAACAGTGGGTGCGTCTACAGTGATTCTCAGCCAAGATCTACAGGTTAAAAAGCACTGAAAGGGTCTGGGGGGGGGGGGGGGGGGAAGTCTGAGAAGCCCTGGTCTCTACCCCCAAGGCCACTTCCAGCACTGGCCTTGTGATATGGCCCTAAGCACAGCTCTGATGGAACCTGGTTCTCGGGATTCATTTCAGTCTTCCACTATGAAAAGCTGCCAAAGGTACCATTCAGATAATGTTCTCCTTTCGTTCCTAACAAATAGCAATCAAGCTCCAGACATGCAAAGCATCAAGGGCTTATTTCTAAAAAATAAAAAAGGGGAGGGGGAAAGGGAAGAAGGAAGGGAGGGAGGGAAGAAAGGAGGAAGGGAGGAGGCAGCTGTAGGAATTGTCCCCCTTCCAAAGCAGATGATTCCATCAACACGAAGGAAGCAAGCTTCTCTCTAGCCTTGGGCAGTCATCAGTGACTAGAATCAGTCCGCCCCAAAGCATTTATTAAGCACCTCCTACATACCAGGCAATGAGCCTACACTTCGAATTCAAAACCAAAAATGTATGGTCCCCTTGGCCTCAAGGAGGATGCATCATCAGTAAGTTTAAGGTAATTTGGGGCCAGGGAAGGCTCCATTGAAGAGGTGAGACCTTGGAAAAGCTGTGCTTCGGACTTAGCTGGAGGTTCTAAGGGGTGAAGGTGAGGAGGGAGGGCAGTCCAGGGATGGGGGCCAGCCTGAGGCAAAGGTGTGGAAATAAGAGACCTGTGTCTCACAGAATGTCCTCACTTTATGCCTTGGGCAATGGTAGAACAGTCCCCAAGGACCACGTGCTTTCCTCCTCTAACTCAAAAGAGATTATTTTAGAAGAAAAACTATGAATCCAGTCTCATGAGAGTCGTGGGTGGAAACGAGAAGGCCAATTTGGCTGGACCAGAGAGAGATGAAGGTCAGTGACGAACATGAAGGCTGGAAAGTCAGGCCAGCTAGAATAGAACCAGGAATTTAAGTGATGAAAAGGGATTTGTATCTGCTGGAGCTCATTGGAAAGGACTTCTGGATCAATTCACTCACCTTCTACATACAGAGGAAGCAGACAGAAGCACTTTCTAGAGTTTAAGTGATTTGTCCAAGGTCATATGTCTAATAAGTAGACATCAGGATTCAAATTAGGCTCCCCTGGCTTCAGGTCCAGCATTCTTTCCAATAGATTGACCTCTCTGAGATTATAAGGGCAACGGGCCCCATCCCTGATGACTGAAGGCTCTCTCATTTTTCTATTTGTGGCTATTTCTGCTTCTCCACCCCCTCTGTCCCTCCCCCATGGCCAGCTCTCTGCTCCCCCTCAGGACCCCTGCTGACCAATTGTGGGCAGTAGCTGACATCTCTCACAGGACCAGTTATATAAGCCACTTTGTCAGCTGAGCCAAAGCAAGTCTGACTGCTATACAATCTGCCAGGGAGCCAAGCTGAGAAGACCACTCCCCCCCCCCATGCCTCCCCTCAGTCTACCCATCCACAGAAAGCCCAGCTGTACATCCCTCAGGGTCAGTCCCTCTGCCCTCCGAAGACTCCTGCCAAGTCCAGAGATATCCCAGCCCCCAGATATTAGAGGGGAGAGGGCCCGAAGCAATCTTCTCACCGTTTTACAAGGAAGGAAATGGAGGCCCATGAAGGGAGGGCCTTGATTCAATTTGCGTAGCTGGTTAGTGGAAAAGAAGCTGAGACCCAAAGTTCTGCCTCCAGGCTCTCCATCCAACTTTCCAGCACATCCTGCTGCTTGCAAAATACTTCAGGAGGCAAAGGAAATCCCACTTTATGGGCAAAAAGCACAGTGCAGCTGCAGTAATGATAGGGTCCTGGGACCAGAGACCACAGCAGCTGCTTAAAACCTCCCAAAAGGAACAGGGAGAGAAAAGATAGGCTCAAAAGAATGAGAAAAGGAGGCTGGTGGGTTCTCAGCTCCCCAACAGTCAATCAACCAGCATTTATTAGGAATACCTACTATGTGCAAGGGATGAAAAATCAGGCAAAAAAACCAGAATCCCTAACCTCAGGGAGTTCACAGTCTAATGGGGGGAACAACATGAAAGTAACTATGTACATGAAAGATATAGTCAGTCAATAACCACTTATTAAGTGCCTACTGTGTGCTAGACCCTGTGCTAAGCAATAAGGGGGAATGTAGGAGGAGGCTTGTAATGTCAAGGAGGACAGGGGTGGGGGAAGGAGAAAACCATAAGCCAGGGGACAGGACCCCTCAAAGCAGAGATGCCCAGGTCACAAATGTAAAGAGGGAAGGAACTTGGGGGTCACCTATGTCAGCCCCCACTCCAGGTGACTGATGAAGAAACTAAGTCACAGAGAAAGTAGGTTGAGATTTTTTTTGTCATTATATTTCCAGTACCTGTCACCTAATGGGCACCTTAATAAGGGCCGACTGATTGTACAAAATCACAGAGCACAGGGATAGGATTTTAACCTAGATCCCTCAAGGTCTAAATCCCTATGACTCAGCCCCCAAATCAGAGGGCTCTCGGGTGCTGCTGTTCAGTCTGGACATCTGGGAGTCAGAGAGGGAATGGACGGGGAGCTCGTTACCTTCCTGGTTAATGACAGGCAGATGGCAATGCCAGTTTGAGTCACTGGCTTGTCACCAAGCTATGATACATGAGGCAGGGAGGGACCCAGGAGAAGATGCTCAGAATCTCTCCCTTCTTGGACCAAAGCTTTCCCCTGCTCCAGATGAGGGAGAACAGGTGATGGTAAGCAAGGCATTGTGGGAGAGAATGCTAGAGTTGGGAGTCAGAACCAAGTTCAAATCCCCATGAGCAAGTCACACCCAACTTCCTCATCTCTAAACCAGAGGGAAAGAATATTTGCAATGACTCCTGTTGGGGTGGTGAGAGACAAGTGACTTCACGTATTCAAACCATGAAAGCTTCAAACTACACTCAAGACATTTGGGACACCCTCTACCAATGGCCTGGAAAACCTTAAAATGTCAGACAGGATGCCAAGAAATGTAAGCGATATCGAAGCAAAAGATATGGTTTGAGTGTTATCGGGCCAGCAGTAGTAGGTATGAGGTAGCTGGATTTTAGTCCCACTAATTTGCTCTGTGTTACACATGCTGCTTTCCCTCTCAGCCTCAGTTTCCTTAAATGGAAAAATCCTGCCTGTATCTGGGCAAATCACTTGACCCTGTTTACCTCAGTTTCCCCATCTATAAAATTAAGATAATATAGCACTTATCTCACCAAATGAGAAAGTACTTCATATCCGTTAGCCATTATTAATAGTAATAATCAAAAAAGACATTAGCTAGTCCTACCTCTTCTAAGATTGCTTTAGGAGCCCATGGAAGGGCAGCTGGCGCTCCAGCCCAGCTCTTCCTAAGGTCACCCTCTTGCAGGATATTCATACCCATGGCCGTCCCTCAATCTCTCTGCACCCTAGTCACTGGCTTCAGCTCCACAGAGGCTACCTCCAGGAATGGCCATGCAATGACCTCTGCTCACTTCAAATACTCTTGTTTTCTAAGGAAAGGGAGCTGAGACAATCAGAGGGGAATATCTTTCCTGGAGAGCACAGGACGCTGAGGACTTCCTACAACATGTGAGTCATGTTTTGTGAGTTCTACTTGGCCAGCCCATAGGCCCCACCCCAACAGGGCTCTATAATTAGAGAGGGATTTATTCGTCATTGACAGTTCAGTGATGTAGGGGATAGAGTACTAGGTCTGGAGTTAGGAAGACCCAAGTTCAAATTCGGCCCAGACACATAATGGCTATGTGACCCTAACCAAGTCATTTAACCACTGCCTGCCACAGTTTCCTTATCTGTAACATCTGAATACCAGCACTTACTCCCAAGGTTGTCGTGAGGTTCAAATAAGATAATTGTAAAGCACTTAGCACAGTACCAGTCATAGAGTAAGTAATTTGATGATAATGATCAACCAAACTTGAATTCAACAAATATTTATGAAGCTCCTATTCAGTGACTCAAAAGTTTAAAAAATCATAATCTACTACTCCCCTTCTCCATAAACTCCAATGGCTCCCTATTGCCCCTAGGATAAAAATCTAAATTCCTCTGTTTGGATTTTAAAGCCCTTTATCACCTAGCCCCAGTCTCCCTTTTCAGCCTCATTATACTTATTCCCTTTCCTGTACATTACGGTCTAAAAATGAAATCAACCTTCCCTCTGGATCACAGCCTATGCCCTATTGCATCTCTTAGCCCCAGACATCATCCATGTCTGAAATGCCTACCCACAGCCTTCAGAGAATTCCCTATCTCCTTCAAGATGTGGTTCAAGTGCCACTTTATATTTGAAAATTCCTCCCACTCCCCCCAGCCTCAAGCACCCTCCCTTCTTTAGATTACCTTATATTTCATTTATTTGGTCAGTAATACTTATATACATGTTTTATCTTCTCCTGTGCCTAATCTGGGGACAGATAAAAAGAAAGAAAGAAAGAGATAAGGGAAGGAATTAAGAATTCCAGGTACTGAGTTAGGAGCTTTTTACAAATATTTTCCCATTTGATCCTCACAAATCAGGAGGTATTGCTATTAATATGCCCATTTTACAGTTGAGGTAACTAAGAGAAGCAGAGAATAAATGACTAGCTCTGGGCCACGCAGCTAGTAAGCAAAGAAAGAAAACTATAGATCAGTAACAGCATTAATGAATCTATATTCAAAAATCTTAATGAAATCCTGACTGAAAGACCATAGCAATTTATGAAAAAATCATTTTTTATGAAAAAGTTGGATTTACGTCAATGATTCAAGGACTGTTCAACATTGGGGAGGGGGGAGAAATGAACATGAATCTTATTAAAAACAAGAACATCCAACAAGAAAAACGTGAGCACTCCAAACATGCACAAAAAAAGCCTTGTACAAAGTACACCAGTTATTTATGCTGAAAACCTTCCAAGGTATAAGCCTAGAGGGATCTTTTTTTTTTAAATGACAAAAATCAGGGGTGGCTAGATGGCTCAGTGAACAGAGCACTGGCCCTGGAGTCAGGAGGACCTGAGTTCAAATCCAGCCTCAGACACTTAACACTTACTAGCCTTGTGACCTTGGGCAAGTCACTTAACCCCAATTGCCCTGCCTCCCCCCCTCAAGAAAAAAAAAGCAAAAATAAAATGACAAAAATCGAAAAACCAAAGTTAGCATTATGTGAAATGCAGAAACAATAGAAATTTTCCTATGAAATGGAGGAGTAAAGCAAGGATTTCTCACCACCCCGATTTCTTGGCTTTGATTTGATCTAGTTCCAAAAATGCTTAGCAATAGCAATTAAGACCAGGGAAAGAAACTGAAGGCATAAAATGGGCAGACATAAGACAAAACTGTCCCTCTGGCCAATGACATGAGAGTTTGTGTAAAAAAATTTAGGAAATATACAAGGAAGTTGAGATAATTAAGATCCCCAAAACTTTTAAGATTACAAAATTAACCCACAAAAATCCAAAAACTGTAATAAAAACAAAATCAATAATAGGATAATAATAGGACAATAATAGGAAGAGAAATCTCATTCAAAATAACTACAAAATACAGATAACATTTATAAATCAATCTGCCAGAGTATATTCAATATCCGTGTAGACGCAATTATGAAATGTTCTTAAATTTAAAAACGAATACCTGGAGGAATAAATATCACAGACCCATGGCTCAAAATAACGAAAATTACAATGTGACCAAAGTTAGTATATCACCAGTCAATCTACCAAAGACTGAGACAAAAAAACAAATGTCATTAGTCAAAATTGAATTCAACAACTATTTATGAAGTTCTTATTTTCCTAGGGAAAAGCTCTAGAACAGGAGTGGGGAACCTACCTTCGGCCCCAAGGCCACATATTTGTTCTGTGAAGTTCGGATTCAGTCAAAGGCCCTCACTTGAGGACCTAGAAGGTTACAGGTGGCCTCGAGACCTTACGTTCCCCACTCCTGATCTAGAATATCAAGGGAAATAATGAAAAAAGGTGGGAATAAAGGGAAGCTAACATTTCCAGACTCAAAGTACGTCACAAAGCAGCAATCATTGAAAACAATTTGGTATTGGTTAAAAAAAATAGAAAAGATCAATGGAACAGACAAGGGAAAAAATGAGAAATCACTGTTCTGAAACCCAACATTTATTAAAGCCTAAAACATAAGTTACCTAGGAAGAACTCTTCATTTGATAATTTGTTAAGAAAACTGGGAGTCTGGCAGAAATAAGGTTTAGATCAGAATTTTACACCAAATTCTACAATACGATTCTTATATTTGTATACAGGTTGCCAACCTACCCTCCACTAGAATGCAAGTTCTTTGAGAGCAGAAACTACTTTTTCGTTTGGTTCAAATGTTTGGTTTTGAGTAATTGTTTAATATATGTTCATTGATGGATTGAGTGTCTGCCCTCAAGGCACTTACATTCTACTTGGGGGACTCAACATAAATGCAAATTAATTACATGAGATTGAGAGTGAAGCAGAAAGGAGGAGAGGTGGGATGTAAGACGAGAGAGGAGGGAGAGAGAATGAACCAACAAATAGGAAAAATTAAAGACACCAATCTCTTAAAAAGCAATCTCAAAGGCAGTGATAAGAACGGAGTGCATCCAGTAGCACAGCTTGTACAAATAAACATGGAGCCCAGAAATGGTGTGATGAAGAGAACAAGAGAAGCCCAGTTTGGCCAAGAAATAGAGTGAGTGAAGGAGACCAAGAGGACTGTCCGATGAGGAATAAGTGACTATTACCCAACCCTGATGGCCCAAAGTTCTCTTGCTAACTCTTTTCCATGACTGATCGCTATTTGTTCCCATGTAAAAATAAGGTTGGAGAGGCAGATTGGAGCCTGATGATAATGGGCTAAGAAATGACCAATGACGTCCTTGGAGCAGAGGGAGGAAACCTGTACGTTTAGAAGGATGGTCTTGGCAGCACTGGAGAGTGGGGAGGAAGGGATAACTGGAGGCAGGAGACCAGTCCAAAAACCACTGCTACAGTCCAGCAGAGAATAACGAGGGCCAGAGGACAAATGCCCAAGTTTTGTGAATATTGTTGACTTAGAACTCAAAAAGCAAGGCTTGCTTTATCTATGACAAAAAGTCAGTGTCTATCATTCGTCCTTTAGCTTAATTGGGCAGAAATTAAAGAAATGGCGGAGGGGGGGAGGGGGGGATGGCTTTCAAAGTTATTTTGGCTACTCTTTGACTCAAAGAATGGCTTCTATTTGGATGAGCTCCTCTGTCCCTGGCTACTAGGACTTCACCTTCAGAATTAGCAAATCCAAGCAAGAGGGAAAGGGAAAAAGAGGAAAGGACTCCTCCAACGCCCCAAGTCACAGCACAGTGAAGAGAGAGCAGAACCTGGAATCAGGAAGACAGATGGTGACCAGGGCAGCAGAACAAATAGGGGCTTAGAAGTCAGAGGACCCAGGTTCAAATCGTGGCTCAGCCACCTACTACTTGTGTGGCCCAAACAAATCCCTTCCCCTCTGTGGACCCTGGCATCTTCATGTCTGAAACAAAGCCGTGCTTTTTCTGGAGAGCCGATTCACAAGCCACAGATTCAGAACCCCTTCATTTTATAGATCAGAGTTTAAGTGGCTTTCCCAGGTCACACAGGCAAAAGGTGGCAGGTTTAGAATTTGAACCCAGGACCTCTGACTGGAACATGAACCTAGGACCTCCAAACCCGGGCTCTTTCCACAGAACCGCACTGTCCTGCCCCCCTCCCCCAAATCCAAGACCAATTATTTACTAGCTGTGTGACCATAGAACCTCTATTATCTTCAGGTACTCCTTTCTTATTTATTATTTCTCAGACTGGGCCTATGACCTTGTTAGTATATGGAACTCCAAGGTGAAGAAATTCCCTCTACCAAGATAGATAAGCAACTTATAGATTGTCTGAGATGTTAAGTGACTTATGGGGACATAGGAGGTAGACCTTGAACCCAGGATTTCACAGCCCTACCACATATCTCTCTCTACACCTACACACACACACACACACACACACACACACACACACACACACACACACACACACACACACACACACACACACCCCCCCCCCCCCTCTCCCTCTCCTACTCACATTCCAGGTGGCTCCCTATTTCTTCTAAGATCCAATATAAAATCAGCAGTTAAGGCTTTAACGCCCCTGGCTGGCCCCTTCCTATTTTCTCACACCTGACACCCCTCCAAATGCTCCCCAGTCCAGAGCCATTGGCCCAGCTTTCTCTTCCTTGAACACAAGCCTTCATCTGTAGACTCCTGAAACTTTTCACTGTCTCTAACCCCCATGTCTGGAATGCTCTGACCCCTCACTTCTGCCTTGGTTTCTCCAGCTTCCTTCTAGACTTAGCTCAAATCCCCCCTTCTTCAGGAGAGATGTCCTGTTCTCCCTCATGGCCAATCCCTTCCCTCTGCGACTGCCATCTCTTTGCACAGTCCATATCTTGCATTTCCATAGTTGTTCACCTGTGGCCTCCTTGGAAAGTAAGCTCCCTGAGGACAGGAGTCTGTTTTTGCTCTCCTTTGTACCCCTCCTAGTGACCGGCCCCTAGTAGGTCTTGAATAAATGCCTGGTGACTATGTAAGTATGAATAAACCTATAATTTATTAATATTTAATGAACTTAAGATTATCCTCAGATGCTCACCTCCACACCTATGCAGATCCAGCTGTCCAGGGGATTCCTAGAATGGAAAGTGATATGTTTTCCACCCAAAGGGAGGGAAGGAAAAAAACATTAGCAACTCACAAGCAAGAAAAAAGTGGAAGGCAAATGCAGCCCCTCCTGGGCCCTGAAGAATCCTTCCCCTCCCCTAGGCACGAGGCACACAGAATCCCAGCCAGGGAGGCGCCCTGTGGGCCTGCTCCGCTAGGTCCCAGGCTTGGCTTTGGGTCTCGTGTTTCCCAGGCCAGCAGGTGGTGATGGGGCTGCTGAGTAAGCAGGGGGTGTGCCCGAGGGAGGGGTGGGGGAAAGTGCCAGGCGATCTTCTGCACAAATTCTTTCCTGCTCTCCTCCCTCCCTTCCCCAGGGGCACAGAGGGAAAACACTGATGATGGAGGAGGGGAGCCTGCCCCCCGGGGTGGGGGGGGGACCCAGGAAACAACTGAGCTCAGAGACCCCCACAGCCTCCTCCCAGCTCCAATGCCCCAGGACTCCACATCCACTGTAGTCCCTCTGCCAATCCCGACCCTGATGTGAGGATGCAGAGCTGCAGGGACCTGGCCCTTCTTCCTTTCACCAGTGGACTGAGCCCAGCACTTAGAGTCAGAAGGACCTGGGTTTGAATCCTGTACCTCAGGTTTTGTGACTCTGGGTTATTCACTTAGCCTCCTTGGGGCCTCAGTTTCCTCCTCTGTAAGGATGGACTCTGACCTTAAAAGCTTCTTTCTAGCTCTAAATCTGTATTCCTACAAATGCTGCCTGTTGCAGACCAGTTCACAGGGCTACTGATTCAATGCCAGAAGGGACCCTTTGTTCTATGGGTCAGAGTTCCAGTTGCCCAGGGTCACCCAGGAAGCAGGTGGCAAGACTGGAATTTGAATTCAGGACTTCTGACTCCCAACCTAGTCCTCTTTTCACAGAAACATGCTGCCCCTTCACCATGGCCTCAAGGCAGTGCCTGTCCGCCAGGCCCTCCTGACCCTGACCAAGGTGGAATTGAAGGTGCCCACAGACCTCTTCCTTCCTTTATGTGGGCATAATCCAGGGAGACTGATCACAGGCTGCTGGGGGGCTGGTGTGAGCAGCCCCAGATGCCAGCGCCACTGACCCAATAAAAGGACGAGGCCTCGGGCAGAGATGCAGCATAACGGACATAGCCCCAAACTCTGAGTCAGGAAAGTGTGAGTTCAAATCCTACCTCATACACTATCTCAAACAAGAAATTTTGACTTGATGGTCACTTCCTCTCACTGAGGCTCAGTGTTCCCATTTGTAAAATGAGAAGGTTGGTTCTGATGACCTCAGTGGTCCCTTCAACCTCTAAATCTGTAATCCCATGAATTAGATCTGAAGAAGAAGGATTTTATAGGGTCACAGCTTTAGAGCTGGAAGGAATTTCTGAGGTCATGAGAGCCACCTCCTCATTTTACAAATGGGGAAACTGAGGCTCAGGGGCCAAGGTGACTTGCCTGGTCACACAGCTACTAAATATCAGAGGCAAGATTCAGACCCCAGTTCTTCAGGCACTGAAAGTAAAGCTAAGATGCTTGGATGCCAATTAACATTCGCATTCAAGCCTTTTCTTTCAGGCCACAAATCTGTCCCACCTCCTTCTCTCTGCCCAAGTAAAAAGGAGGCAGGGAGGGGGAACATTCCATCTCGAAAACCTGAAACTCCCCGACATCCCCTCCCCAACTGCCAGCCACTGGAACAGCTCTGAGAGCTGGTCCCCTCTCCAGTCTCTCCCCTTCCCTCCCATTCACCTATACTTAGTCTAAGGGCTGGTAACAAACTATTAATAGATATGTCAGAGGAGAGGGAGGCAGGAAATAGGAAATTATAAAGGAGGGGGCCATGAGGGGTGCTGGAAGGAACGTAGGGGCCAAGGCACCCTGCAGGAGTGGAATGCATTGCCTGCCTAAGTAGTGAGCAGAGGTCAGGACACGTGACTGAGAGGCTTGAGCAGGTCCAAGTGCCTGCTGACCAGCAGACTGGCCCCAGGCTTCCTTACCTGGTACTTTCCACACAGGCCGGCTATTTCCTCCTCTTTCTGCTCGGGTGGCAGCGGCTTTCATTCTCTTCCTTCCTACCCCACCCCCATTCCTGAACCCTCCACACAGACAAGGCTCCGCTTTTCCCCATTCCCATCGGAACAGAGCAAAACCCCCAGAATTCCACCAGATGCCCAGCAAAGGCAGCGCCACCAACCCCCCCCCCCCCCCACTTCCCAGTGTGGAGCAGCCCTTGGCTATAAAATTAGACTGGTCCTGAAAAATCCATTAGTGGGTTTCTCATTGTCTCCAATTGTGCTTGTGGGGTTTGCTTGCTTATAGCACGGAAAAAAAAAATGAAAGTCACCAAAACGTCTGAACAGAAAGGGACCCTGGGAAATCAGCAAGTCCTAGCCGCCGGTGTCCCTTGACATCAAGGCTCAGAAAGCACAAGGGACTGACCCAAGGTCACACAGTGAATCTGAGGCCAGCTCTGGCCCACCCAACCCTTTTCCTTCCCAGTATTCCCCTATTTAGGCTTGAATTCAGAACCCAGACACTGCTGTGTTATTTTAAATACTTCACAAGCATTGGCTCCCAGAGGGCCACATTCAGGTGTGATTCAGGAACACAGAACAGCGGATTTGGGGGAATTCCTGTCTCCCTTCCACTTCTCTCCAAAGAGCAGTCCATCCACTCACACCCCCTACAAATCACTCTGAATTTCTCTTGCTTCTCTGTCTCAGAGATGTCCCTCCCCATTTTCTTCAATGCCATAATCTCAATTTAGTGTACTCTCCAAGACCACAGACACTTAAAGAGCATGTATAAACACCTTGAGGATAAGAAGCCACCCCCCTCAGAGGATTACAGAGCCGGAAGGGGCCCCCAGCTTCCCATCTAACAAATACACTTGACCAATGAACATCACTACAGCCCTCTTCAATCCAATTCACCAAGCAATAATTAAGCACCTACTATGTGCCAGGGCCTGTTCTCAGGGAGCTTAGAGTCTGTCCAAGACCCCACTCATTTATTTTTATGATGAACGAGCATTTATTTAGTACCTACTGAATACCAAGCACTGTACCAGGGCCTAGAGGTATAAGGCAAAACCAAAATTGTTCTTGGAAGGAAAGAAGCATTTACCAAGTGACTACTATGGGCTAAGAGCTTTACAAATATCTCATTTGATCCTCATAAACCTGGAAGGCAAGTGCAATTATTACTCCCGTTCTACAGATGGGGAAACTGAGGCAGGCAGCATTTAAAGTGACAGGTCACATTTCAATCCAGGGCCTTCCTGACTCCACACCCAGCACAGTATCCACTCTATTCATGTAGCCATCCTCAAATTTATATTCAGTGAGGTGGGCTTCTGGTCCAGCCTCTACCATGTATTGATATTGCAAAACCTTGGGCAATACTCCCTTCCCAGGGCCTCCATATTTCTGCCACCAACACGGTATTTGCCAACATAGATCTCCAAGGTCCCTTTCTCGTTGATCTTTGAGCAGAAGCTGGATGACCACTCTCTAGGCACGTAATAGCAAGAATCCCTTCATGGACGGTTGGCCTAGACAGTCACTGGGGTTCCTTCTGACTTCCCTTTATGCCCCATGAGTCTATCAATCTGTGCTAACATTCGGGGATTCTTACCTTTTCCAAGAAGTCCATGGACTCTAATCAGCATAGCACTCAACAACCATTTACCAGGGACATAACACAAGTGGGCACTGACTCGGCCATCAGAGGACAGAGGTGCAAACCCCAAAACACGTCATCTCCCTGGGCCTCAGTCTCATCAGCTATAACATCAAAAGTAGACGGCCTCTGAGGCTTCTTCTGACCCTCCATCTATGATGCTATCATTGCTTTTTCAGCCTCAGTTGTAAAATGAAAGGACTTGGCCTACATGGCCTCTGAGGTCCCTGAGCCAACGTACTGTGTTGGGCACTGCATAGAAGGGCAAAAACAAAGCCAGGAATTGGTCCTCCTGCCTTCAAGGTGCTGACATTCTACTTAGGGGGGTTGGGGTGGGGAGACAAGCCAAGAAGCCAAGTTTAACAGTTCAAGAGAATGTCCCAGTTTGTACACAAGGCAGGCTCAATTCCTCCCAGATGCCCAACTCCCAACCCCCAATCCCACCCCACCACATTTCCCTTGCTAGGTGCCTTGCAGTCAGTCCAGGAAGAAGCAGAAGAGGATTTCCTGAAAACTGGATCTCTCCCCTTCCCACCCCTCCCATCCTTTGGCCTTTGTGCAATTTCTCCTAAGAGCTGGTATTGAAAGTTTGCAAAAGCACTCTGTATACATCATCTCAACACTGGTGGGAGAAGGGAGCGGAGGTAAGAAAGGGAACCTGGGTCACCACTGGAAAGAAGTTAGGATGTTCAGGGTCAATTAAAAGAGGGGGGAAAAAAAAGCCCTGGACATGGACCCTACAGAATCCGGATTTTCTATGTAAGTACCTTTGTGACATCTCTTCATCTCTGGGCCTCAGTTTTCTCATCTGCAAAATGAGGGAGGGTTTGGGGCGGCTAGGTAGTACAGTAAATAGGGCACCGGCCTTGAAGTCAGGAGGACCTGAGTTCAAATCCAGCCTCAGTCACTTAACACTTATTAGCCATGTGACCTTGGGCAAGTCACTTAACACTCATTGTCCTACCTTCCCCCCTCCAAAAAGAAAAATCTAAAAATAATTTTTTTTAAATGAGGGGGGTTGGACCTGATGGTTTCTAAGGTCCCCTCCCCCCCAGCTCTCAGACTAGGATCCCAAGTTTTCCAGAGTGTCTCTTGTACGTTAATTCTTTACTCTTTTTTTCATATGGTCTCCCAGTGTCCTGTTAATAGTAACTTCTGAACTATTCCCGGAAATGCTCCCCATTCTTTATAACAACATCTCAGAAACTCAGAACATTGTTTGGATAGGCCATGATACTGGGAAGGACAGTTAACTCATTGGATGTCTGAATCCTGGTCCAAATCTAACAATGGACTGAATCTAATACTAATTGTTAAAAGATTTTTTTTTTTTAACAAATCAGTAAAGGCCTGGATGGCTTCAAATCCTATCATAGACCCTGTGTCCCTTCACCTGCCTGGGCCTTGGTTTCTCCCTTTGTATAATGGGAGGGGGTGGGTGAGTGAACAAGATAGCCCCTGGGATCTCTTTCCTCTTTCTACTCTCTTCTTTTAGGACCTTATAGATAGAAGAAGGGAGACGTCCGCCATGACATTCCAGGTGATGAAGGACCTCCCCTTTGGGCACATGCTCCATCCACACCCTCCGAGTAGAATTCATCTTTCAGCATCCTACTCTGGGGTGACCTTGATTCTCACACCTAGGAGTCAGCTGCATTTCCCAACCTCCTGTCCAGCTGACAAATGAGAGGCCCTGATAGGAAGTTTTGTGGTCAATTAGATCATTAGAGAAAACCAGAGCCCATTAGGGCTTTTTGTCCTTCATAACAACACAATGCACACCACTACACCATTGCTAATACAGGTGTGGGCATGCATTTTTGCAAAGGGGTAAGGGACCCACACCTGTGATTTCATTGGTACAGGAAACACCCAAACACTTACCTAGCACCTGCTTTATAAATTATGGTCCTGAAAGAGTTGGCTGAACACTCATAAATGAAGTACTTTGTACCAACGTATAAAATAAAAAGGCTTGGGCTAAATGCTTTCCAAGATCCCCTCTCAAATAAATCACTCTCTGATCCAGGGCTAGTTCACATAACTCCCTTTACCTTGCTGAGCCTTAGTTTTCCCATCTGGAAAATGGGGATGATTTTGCTTTCTCGCCGACCTTAAGCCCATAATGTCAAAAATAAACATTCCCAGGGTCATCTGGGGAGATAAACTGGACCCCAGTAGAGGTTATATAAGCCCAACTCTCTTTACAGAGGAGGAAACTGAAATTCAGAACAAGGAATGGGCCTGTCCAGTATCCCAGAAACCAGGTTTCAATCCCAGAGTTTCCGAGCCCAGATCTAATACTTTTACCACTGTAACCTGTTCCTTCCCCCAACAGGCTGCAGAAATGTGATCTATCTTTATGACAAATTAACCCAACAAGTCCCAGCACATTCCAGACACACACCCCTCCCTCCCTCATCAAGGGTGATAACAGAATCTTTAAGCCCTGATGGAAGCTGACCATGAGCTCTCTCCAACCCCTCACCTCGATTTTCACTAGAGAACAGCAGTTAAGTCTGGCAATGAAGCTATTTGATGACTGGTCCCTTCCTTTGGAGGGGGATTAAATTGGGGGCTGCGGTTAGGGAGGAGGGAGATAATTGCCACGTTATTTTTAAGGTCTCTGGTTCTGGAATGGCTAACAGACATGGCTACTCTGATAGGCAAAGCCTCAAGACAGCCTGACAGGACAGATTTCCCCTCCTCTCCTTCCGAAAGCCATCCCACTTTCTGATATCCCTGAACTTCAGCTCTCAGAGGCCAGCTCCACACCCTGCCCCTGCCCCTACACCAGCCAGGTGGTCACGGCTCTAGGAATGCCCCAAGTCTCCCATCTCCGAGTTGTGAATACCACAGTTGCGAAATTAGGTCTAACTGAACCTCAGTCGAAAGGCTGAGGCTGCCAGCCAGTTTCTCCCATTTCACCCCCAAGGTCATTATCCCAGCCACCAAGAAATCATAGACCAAGTTGAAGACAATCTTAGGGGCCATTGACAAAGAAGGAAACTGAGGCCCAGGAAAGGAAACGAGGCTCTTTAATTCATGCTCATTTTAATTCTGGCTCTGTTATTCTGGCAACCTTGACTAGTCACTGGGGTCCACACCCAGATGAGGAAATTTAGACCTGAGAATGTTAGGTAATAAAGCTAGGTAACTTTCACTCAGATAATGCACAGCCAACCTAGGCTTTGAACATGGTTCCTCTTATTTCAGAGATGGTGATTTTCACCATTGTACTATGAACCCCACTTCTCATATTTGAAAAGGAAAGCAACTTCGTCCCTTAGGGATAATCCCCTCCCCACTTTACTTCTCAAATACTAGAGAAGACTCACTAGTAAGTGGGGAGGGAACTGGGGCCTCATGGGAGATGTATCGGAAAGAACACTGGCTAAGAGAACAGACTTCTGGCTCTTAGCTGCATTATAACATTGAAGACTTTGGAAAAAGTCATTTTCTCCCTCTCTGGGTCTTAGTTTCCAGCTCTAATAATTCAGGTCTCTATATTTCCTCATTCCAAAAAGGAGACTAACAAAACCTGCCTTATTCTCTTCCCCCATTCTCTACCACACTTATAGGTAAAATTAGATGAGATTCAAAAGTATCCCTTTAAAATTAAAAGCAAAAGTTAATTTGGCATTCAAAGGTACTTAATTACCTAAATCTGAGAAGTGACTTAGAACAAAGCATTTAATTGAGACAGAATGCCCAAACAAAAAACAGAAAAATCGAGTTTTCATTCCTAGAAAACAAATAAACAACATCTCCCAGCACTTTAGAGGCGAGGAAACCCAGGAGAACCTAAAGTCAAACCAGGTGTCACGATTCCAAACCCAGTCCTGCTGATCACGAGAGACGGTGAAACACCCAAGTCCCTCTGTACAGGGTTCTATAGGGTGTTCCAAAAGTCTTTGTGCCGTTTTCAAGCTATTAAAATTAAAAATCACAGATCACACGCGCGCGCGCACACACACACGTCTCTCTGTGTCTCTCTCTCTCTGTCTCTCTCTCTCTCTCTCTCTCTCTGTGTGTCTCTCTCTCTCTCTCTGTGTGTGTCTCTCTCTCTCTCTGTGTGTCTCTCTCTCTCTCTCTCTGTGTGTCTCTCTCTCTCTCTCTCTCTCTGTGTGTCTCTCTCTCTCTCTCTCTCTGTGTGTGTCTCTCTCTCTCTGTGTGTCTCTCTCTCTCTCTGTGTGTCTCTCTCTCTCTCTCTGTGTCTCTCTCTCTCTCTCTGTGTCTCTCATTCCATAGGCAGCAAAGTTTGGCAGGAAGCAAATAGCCCCTGGAGGTCTTCCCAGGACATGCAAACCAAAGTGAAGTGAGTTTCTCACTGTAGGCCAGTATTTTCTTGAGGTAATGAGGCAATCCAAGAGGTGCCTTTCTTCTCTGAGGCTTTCACTAGTTTCCTTCAGAGACCTGGTAAACACAGCAGCCCCTCCCTTCCCCAAAGAACCTTCCCTGGTTTATAGAGAAGTCACTCTTTTCAGGATGGGGAATTTGCCCATGAATGCAGTTTTCAAAATGTCATTAAAGCAAGTCATTCCCTGCCCCACTTCCCCATTTCTCCCATTCCCCCCATATCTCTCTCCGCCCTGCCCCCATTCTCACTCCTCTTCAATAGGGCAAAACTGAGGGGCAGAGGAGAAGAAAGGCCTTTACATGCACAGGAGCTCAGAGGCAGCGGGGATAAGGAAAAGAAGAAACTCCAGGAGTCAGGGCTGGGAACATCTGGGCCTGCACATGGGGGCCTCTCTACACAGTCATTTCCTGAGAGGGATCTGGTGCAGGCTCTCCAAGCATAAACCGGATAGGAGAGAAAGCTGTCTGACTCAGATTATGGGGGAGCTGAAGTGCTTTGGGGAAGGGAGAGTCGGGGGGAGTCAAGTGAAGGAGATTTTATGAAGGGAAAAAAAAGAAGGGAATTTGAAGAAGAACCAAACTAACTAATCTTCAGCTCCTCATAAGCTGATTAGCCCGATGGTAAGAAGAGAGAGGGCTTGGTTGCTCCCCCTTCAGATCAATAAAAGCCAGGCTAGAAATCTGGAAAAACTCATCCTCCTGAGTTCAAATCCAGCCTCAGACACTTCCTAGCTGTGTGACCCTGGGCAAGTCACTTCACCCTGTTTGTCTCAGTTTCCTCATCTGTAAAATGGGCTGGAAAAGGAAATGGCAAACCACTCTAGCATCCTTGCCAAGAAAACCCCAAATAGGGTCAGGAAGAGTCAGATATGACTGAAATGACTAAAAAACAGCAACAGAGTTGGAAAGAGCCCTAGGGCCTGCCTAGACCAACTGGTACCTAAGCTAGGATCCTACCTTTCCCCCCCATTTCATCCCCAGTAAGGGGGCCTTAATAAAGCCAACAAGCATTCACATCCATTACGAAAGAAAATGCAAAGACCAAAATAAAAGCAACAAATTCTTGCCCTCAAGCAGCTTTCATTCTATCAGAGAAAACAACATGTATCCATGAAAATATAAAATTATTTTTTCCCCTTTCAGGACAGGCTTCCTTAAAAGTAAAGCCCATTTCTGCTATTCTGAAAGAATCTGAAGTCTAGCCTAGCTTTCTTCCCACTTCCCTCAATTAGTCATCTGCCACCAATCCCCTAACCAATGGTATTTGGATGCCACCATTAAAAGGTGAAGCAGAGTATTAACAACAGAGGAAGGGGGAGGAAGACCAGGGCTTGCCTAGCCCCATGATGGATGGTCCACAGAAACCAGTTAGATACAGAAAAGTCAAGGAGGCCCCAAAGGCAGGAAACAAGGCTTCCTTATGCCTACCACCAAAGGCCAAGAGTGGTAGCCTCTGTTTGTTTTTTCAAACAGGGTGGCCTATTCCTCTTATCCAGTGGAAACCCCAAAGTCAAACAAAGAAAAATACAATAAAGATCCTATCTATTGCTTATTATATAGGGGGAAAGTCCTCTC
This sequence comes from Petaurus breviceps papuanus, assembly GCF_028583685.1. Classification (NCBI taxonomy): domain Eukaryota; kingdom Metazoa; phylum Chordata; class Mammalia; order Diprotodontia; family Petauridae; genus Petaurus; species Petaurus breviceps. Next base: position 9,005,244 of record NW_027185720.1, on the reverse strand, counting down.
TTGATAAATTATGCCCTAAGTGTCAACAAACCGACTTTCAAGAGTTCAGAGTTCCTTCCCCATGACTCGGCCTCAGCTCAAGAGGTAGTTGGCCAAAGGCAAATGGAAACAAACCCAAAATTGGTGGTGAAATAAACAGAAATCCTTTTCTACTGTTAAACCAGAATGTAAACTCCTTGAGAGCAAGGACCAGTGTTTTTTGGGGGGCGGGTTTTGGTTTTGTCTTCTTAGCATCCCAGACTTGCAAATTCCTTCAGAAGGAAGGGGAATCTAGTTTTTTCACTGTTCAGTCATTTTTTCAGCTATGTCTGACTCTGTGACCCTATTGGGGGTTTTCTTGGCAGAGATATTACAGTGGTTTGCCATTTCCTTCCCCAGCTCATTTGACAGATGAGGAAACTGAGGCAAATATGCTTAATTAAAGGGTTAAATGACTTGGCCAGGGTCACACAGCTAATAAGTATCTGAGAGAGTCTTTCTGACTCCAGGTCCAGCACTCTATAGAGATATATTCATTTATATTCTCTACTTGAAAAATATATATTCATTTATTTGCTATACTTAATACATGATTGTTGACTGATTAGGCCAGACAGGCCTCTGGAGCCCTCAAAGTCCCACACCCTGGAAAACCGTAAGAGACAGTTGATTACATAAATGCATATTATATTTGCTAAACTCAGTACTAAGGTATAAAGTATAGCGGCCAAGATTGTCCCAAAACCCCAAGACTCATCCAACCCAAGGATTCATAACCATTTTTTGGATCATAAACCCCTTTGGCGGCCTAGTCAAGCCTATAGGATCCCTTCTCATAAGAATCTTATTAAATGTAGAAAATAAAATACACAAGATTACAAAAGGAAACCAATTATATTGAAATAGATACCAAAATATTTTTCTTATCTAAGTTCATGAATTCTCCCCTCCCTCCCCCAAATCTCTCTACAAACTCCTAGGAGTGGGTTTGGGTAGGAAAGGGTAATCCTACATGAGGAACCTTTGATCTAGGGGCAGCCAAATACCATCTTGGTTAGAGTTCAGGAAGACCCAAGTTGAAATCCCACCTCTGATGTTTACTAGCTGGGTAACCCAACTCCTCCCACATCCTACCCCCCAAATGCCCCACCCCTTGAAAGTAACTTAACCATTCTCACCCAGTTTTCCTGGTCTGTAAAATGGGTTTAATAATAATAGCGCCTACTTCACAGGGTCAGATGAGGTGGTGAGCATACCATCTCTGCCATCCTCAAAATGCTCTAGAAATGCCAGCTATGACTATTATGGGCAAAGAAATCATGAATAACTGAAAAAAAGCAAGCCCAATTGAAATGAAGTCTTTGATGGCAAAGAGGGTATATTTATCTTTATGACCACTGGTGCTGAATACCGTGTGTACGCACACAGACTATATGCTTTATAAATGCACTATTTTGTGGGATCAAATGAAAGCCAGGGAGGGGCAAGGAAGGAGATCTTCTTTGGGTCACATGCAGACAAGGACGTCAGCAGCTGACCCAGACCAGGACAGGGTGCTTGGCTCCAGGAGGGGCTGACTAGGAAGGGATACTCCCCCCTCTTTTTTTTTTTTAAATGAACTTGTAGGAATGCCTCAATCAGCAGCTGAATACAACAGTTTCTGATGTTTCTGCAAAACCAATAACAACCCCCACCACAGTCACTTTCCATGGACACTCTAGCTTTAAATGCCCTAGAATTTGGCAAAGGGCATATGCCCTGTACCCCATCCATGAGGGGTATGGGATGGCAGCTTAGGGCCCATGTCCTGAGTTTTAGTAGATTTCTTTTTCCCCACAACACCCTGTCTCCTCAACCAGTCTCCTATTTGTCACTCGACATTAGAAGGGGCAAAGGGTAGAATATTGGACTCAGAGTCAGGAAGACTCAAATCCTTGTTCAGAAGTCTTTCTGTTGTGTCTGACTCTTTGTGATGCCATTTGGGGTTTTCTTGTGGGGTTTTCAAGTGGCTTGCCATTTCCTTCTCCAGCTCATTTTACAGATGAGGAAACTGAGGCAAGTAGTGTTAAATGACTTACCCAAGGTCATACAGCTAGTAAGTGTCAGAGGCCAGATTTGAACTCATGAAGATGAGTCTTCCTGACTCCTTCAGGTTCCATATTATTAGTATTTCTATTGAAAACACACTGTAGCCAAGAACACCAGGCTTGGGAACTATAAGTCCTGGGTCTGAATTCTGGTTCTGCCATATACTATGTGACCTGGAATAAATCACTTGACATCTCTTGTAAGATTAGGATATCTGCCCACCAGAGTCATGGAAGGTGCATTTGGGAAGTCTGTTCTTCGTTTTTTTTTGTTACAAGGGGAACTGGGATTTCAGCACTCCCAATGTGGAGACTCTCTCCATTGATACAGATCACCAACTGACCAGCCAGTCTTAGAGAAGTTAAAAGACCTACCCAGAGTCACCCAATTCGTATAGGTCAGAGGCAAGACAAGAACCCAGAGCTTCCTCAATTCAAGGCCAACCCTCTATCTACACCACTATATTATTTCTTTCTAAAAGAGTTCTATAGATCATCCCAAAATCACCCATTTAGAATGAGAACACCTGGATTCCAGTCCTGGCTCTCTGCAACCTAAGTGTCCCTGGGTTGGCTGCTCTCCCTCTATGAGGCTAAGTTTCCTCTTCTGTAATATTTAGGGGGTTGTTGATGGCCTGAAGGTTCTTCCAGCCCTAGGTCTAGAGAGAGGATTCCTGCAGATAATGCCAATATAATAAGCTGTCCCAGCCCTACTGAACAAGACAGTCCCATTATTCCAGGGAATGCCACAGCCCCAGTATATACTGCTCTGGTAGTGAGGGGTCCAATCCCATTTCACAGATGGGGAAACAGAATTAAAGTAACTTTCCCAAGATCATATATATTCATTAACAAACACAGGCAGGATTCAAATCTGAGTCTTGTGACCCTTGTCATTATTCTAATGGTGCCCACCCTGGCCTGGCTTTCCAGACAGCTAAGGGTCATCTTATGGGGCTTGGCCTCCTGTCAACCCCTGTGACCTTGGGGCACTGAAGCCTCCATTCTCCTAGCCCAGGGTACGAGGCTCAGCAGGCCGGGGGACGCTTCCCCTTCTCCCTCAGAGGGCTCTGAATTCTGAAAGCGGATTATCCCAGGGTCCCCACTAGCACGTATGTCCTTCCTCTAACACAGTAAACACCCCAGACCCACAGATAAAGAGAAAGAGGGAACGGTAGGCACGTAGGCATGGACTCCCATCTTGGGCCATTTTCTCCACATGGTGGTCAAGGAGTTGCATTGAACAGGATCTGGCCTGCTAGGCCTGGCTCCTTCCTCCCTCCCCTCCACCCCCCAAAAGGTAACTGGGAAGGGGTGGGGGGGAGGGGGACAAGGAACCACACACATCCTGGCCCTGCCAAGTCCTTTTCTTCCCCCAGCGTGTTTTATAACCCGGCATTTAGTTTATTCTTTTCCCAAACACTACACTCTGGATACAGGGCCCAGAGTTGCCATAGAAACACCTTTTAACTCCTGCTCACCCAGAAGTTTCCAAATCCCCCTCTCCCCTTCCCCCCAAGCTGGCTGCAGAAAACAGTCACCTGTGGCCTGGGGTTTTAAGCTCAGGTCATGGGAGGGCACTTTAAGGGGGCTTCCCAAGCATTCAAAGGAATAAACACATCCTGGGCCATCTTTCTGACCCAGCTCAGCCCCTGCCTCTGCACAGAGGGATGGCAGGCAGAGCCAGGAAAGGAGGGTGAGCTGAACAGGGCTAACCAATGAACAGGCCAGCGAGCTGGCAAGCTCCCGGGGAATGGGGTAGGTTGGGGAGAGATATAAGGAACTCCTTGAGGAAGGAGGGAAAGCGGGAGGGGAGAGCCTCCTACCCGCACTTGGAGCCAGAAAGACTTAGAACAAAGCATAAATTTGAGCTGTCCCCTGCTTGCCAGCAGGGTGCTCCCAAAGAAAGCAAAGAGATTAACCCAGGGACCTGGGAATTCAAAGAGAAGCCCAGCTCCTGGGACCCATGTCCAGGGCACATCGGGGCTCTTCTCCAGAAACACAGGAGAGCTGGTGAACTTTGACAGCCCAGGCTAGGACGATCCAACCTCAGTTGGATAATGGCTGGTTTGGGGAGAGCTTTTCCCCTTGGCCACTGTTAGCTAAAATATACAGGACAGACTTCTTAAGGGAGGAACCGGATTAGGTCGATGAAGGCAGTGGAAAACACTCTCAAGGGTACTAGATAAAAGTCATAAGTTGGGTTTGAATCCTGTCTGTGTTTGTTAATAAACATATACGATCTTGGGAGAGTTACTCTAACTCTGTTTCTCCATCTGTAAAATGGGACCAGAGGGCTTCAAAGGTCTCCTCCCCCACAGGGTCTACCATCCAGTAAACATCCTGGCCTCAGTTTCTCTGTTTGTAAAATAAGGGGGCTGAACTCCATGACCTCTAGACCTTCCAGCTCTAAAATCTTGGATGGCTTCCAGCTTCCCTTTAGAGTCACTAAAGGGATTGTTCTTATCTGTTAAAGCTCTGTAAAGCAGTGTGATATCATTCTGAGAGTGCTGGGCTTGGAGTCTGGAAGAAATGAGTTCAAATCCTGCGACTTAGTACCTACCAGACTCTGGAATCCATTATCACTCTCCTGAGCAGCAGCTGCAGTCCATATAAATTATGGGGGAAAAAAAAACCTAACCCTAGGCTCAAAAGACCTGATTTCTAATCATGCCTCTGGCACTTACTAGCTATATGACTTTGGGCAAGTCATTTCACCTTAGGGGGTGGGGTAGATTTGTCACCTGTTAAAGGAGATGTGGCAGCAGAGGGCCTGGGAGCACTCTCCCACTTTAAAGCCAACATCCTAAGATGACCAGAGGTTCTATAGTATCTACCTCTCAGGGCAATCGTAAAAGACCAACCCAAAATGTCCCAAAAGACCGTTTAAAGGCCAACTCTGGTTATCAGTCTCTAGGGAGTTTAAGCTTCCTTCCTGGGAGGGGTTTGTTGTTGCTGTTGTTTTAAATCACAATTTCATAAATAGTTTCACAGAAGTCCCAAGCACGCCTGGGCTCTGGATGGGAGGAGGCTGAACCTCAGAAGTGGGGGGGGGGGAGAGGGGGCAAAGAAACCGCCATGGGAAGACAGATCCACCTGCTGTTTGAGGTCAAACCCACACTGCCTGTTTGTGCCCAAAGTGATCGCTCCTGTATGCTGGCCTCTATTTTTCCTTGGCAGACCTCCCAGGGTCTTTCAAGAGTCCCCAGAAGCAAATGTCTGGGGGTGGGGAAACATTTTTTTAAAAAAGTAAACTCCTATGAAATGCCCTCCCCATTCTTAGGTCCTAATGCACTCTGAAGCCCTAACTCCCGAATTTCTTCCTCACTAACATCAATCAAGCTTCTCTCAATTTTACAGACATAAACACAATAGCACCCTGGATTTTAAGTTCACCCTGACACAATCTCTCTTATATTTCAAGGTCTTGGGAGTGGCGCTGAGCTGCTTTGGAAGGGAGGGGGAAGGAAGAGAATCCCTAGAGATCTGATTTTCTGCTAAAAGGATCTGGTCAATGATTTGGTACCAAGGGACCAGAGCACAAATCCTGTCTTCTGCCAACTGCTCTGTGTGACCTTTGAACAAGGCCCTTGGCCTCAGTTTCCCCATCTGTAAAACGAATAAGCTAAAAGGAACCCTTCTGTGAACCACCTGCCACAAGACAGTCCTAGAAATATAAAAAATTAGTCCCCACCCACAGGGAATTTACATTCTCCCAGGTCACAAGAGCCTACATTTAGATCTGGAGGAAGTTTCAGGGGCTATCTGATCCAATCCCCTTGTTTTATGATAGGGGAAACCGAGTCCAAGAGAGGTGAAGTAATTTAGCTAAGGTTGAACAGATCTATGATTCTATCCATCACAAGTATTACCCCTAGCATTGGGTACTCAAAAGTAGCAACAGCAGCATGGAAATACATTACACACACACACACCACAAACCTGCTGCAAAGCCTTTTAAATGCCCCCCCCAAAAGAGGAGCTCTGTCACCCCAAGAACAATACAAGCTTCAGTCTTGGCGGTGGCAGGAGCCCAAGGCTTTCCCAAGTACCTTTACCTTAGAGACCTGATAATGCTGGCAGCCCTTCTCCCAAACCAAAGCTAACTGGCCAACAGGTCCAACCAGCCGCAAGGTTCCTGCTGCTCAATGATTGCCAAGCTGCTCTACCACACCCAGCCCACTTGTTGACTAGCCCTCACAAAGCTAACCTCATAGGCAAGAAGGACGAAAGGAGGATTTTCTTCCCCATTTCAGCACCCCTTCAGTCTTACCCCGTCCTCACTTATTAACGACCTACTATGTGCAGGGGACCATCCAAAAACATCATAGTGCATAAAAACCTAACCTCTCTCCCTTAAACTCAGCGATCACTCTACTCTTGTAGCCTGGGGGAGAAAAGGACAGGAAAATAATAGAAACTTTCCCAGCTCCTCGAATCACTGACTAGAACAGGCTTCCCAGAGAGGTGCCCCCGCCAGTGGAGTCTTCAGTGCCACTCGCCGAGGCTGGGTTTGCTTCCCCCTTGCAAGATGCCTCTCCAGCCAGGAGAGAATCGCTAACCTTTACCCATCAAGAGACTCACCCACCCTCCGCCATCCCAAGCCCAGAGCAACATTTTTTAAAGCCACAAACAAATAAAATAGCTTGGATTTCTACAGCGCCTCAAACCTTTAAGGGGGGAAAGGGCAGTCACGTCATTTAAACCTCAAAACAAGCTTGGAAGTTCGGCGGTGCACTAGTACATCATTATTCTCCTCACTTACCATATGGGGAAATTGAGGCTCAGGGAGTTGACCAGATGAGTGACACCCCCCCCCCCAATTCCAAACCTCAGTCCTTTCCTCCACCCCATAAATAATGCCGTCAGTGATTTTTCACGTGTGGGTAGGGCGATCCCCCCACGATGAACATCTTTTGCTTGCTATCAAAACCCTCAAAAATAGTTCCGTGTTTATGTTTTGGGGGCTTGGGGGAAGTGGGGAAACATCCATTTCTACCACGAAGCTAACTAACTGCCCTCGCACATCCCCGGTCCAGACTCTTGAGGTCTGCCTAAGGATTGACAGGGGGCAGTGCTCCCTCTCTGGAAGAGAGCCACCATGTGAACCCCCAAACGCTGCAAGCTCTCCCCGTCTGCAGGCCACTTAATTCTGTACAGGGCTGATTCAGCTTCCAGTAAAGAGTCAACCTCCTCATCCCCTCTGTTCCAGGCTCCTACCATTCAAAGTTTTGTTAAACTCTGACGCCCCCCACCCCCACCACCAACGCTTCCTGAAGGGCATTGTAGGAGAGAACTTTCCAGACGGCAACAGGACCCAGAAGGAATCTCAAGTGCCCCGTGCCACCGGTCAGTGGGAAAGCAAAAATTTCAGACCTGAAGAGCTCCAGTCTGTGAGGGGCGGGGAGGAGGAGGAGGAAAAGAAGAGGAAAGGAAGGAAAGAGAAGAGAGAGGGAGCCCTTTATGGCCATCCACGAGTGTAGAGGACCTCAAGACCTCTCCACCATCCCACCGCCTAAAGGGGACGTCTTGGCCAAAGGGTGGGTGCAGCACCCCCGCCTTCCCTTGGCCCTCTCTCCACCCTCCGCAGCCCTGCCCCGGACTGCAACTGAGGACAAGAAGGTGGGAGCGAGGCAGAAGTGTGGGTGCCCACCCCGCATTCCCCTTCGGCCGCTCTCCACCCTTCTGCCCCAGGCTGCCGCTGCAGAAGACAGGGAGAAGGTGGGAAGATGGGAGCCGGCTGAGAGTGGGAGAGCCGACAGGGGAAGCGGGCTGCCCGGCGTCCCTTACCGATGTCCGAGTTGCAGAAGGCGTCCTGGGGGTGACTCGGGGAACAAGTGCAAGCGTCCGCCCCCAGCTCCCTCAGGCTCCAGCTGCCGAGAAGCACCACGAGACTGAGCCACGGGCTCATCGCGGCGCGCCCGGCTTCCCAACTGGCTGCGGGCTCGGGTGCGGGCCGGGCGCGGGCTGCTCTCCTGCGTCCCTGCTTCCTCCTCTGTCTCCGCTCCTGCCTCTCTCCTCCTTTCCTTCTCTAAGTTGCTCACAAACTTCCCCCCACCGCTCCTAGGCTGGTACCCGGCGTCTGGGCAGCCCGCGGGTTGGCGAGGCTGGGGAAGCACCGGACTGTCCCGCAGCGGAGAGCGCGGGGAAGGCTGGAGGCTGAGCGCTGCGAGCCGGGGCTCAGACGCTACCGAGACCAACTACGAGTCCGTCCCGAGGCTCCGACGACTGCCGGCTCGGCCGGCGCCTTATATAGCCCAGGAGGCTCCGGTAGGCCCCGCCTCCTGAGGCCCGGGGCCCGCCCCCCCGACCAATCGGCGAGCCGCATTACCTCATCGCCCCCCCGCGGAAAAGGGGGCCGCTGGAGAGGGGGCGGGGCCGCCCGGTAAGCTTCCGAGCCTTTTAGGGAATGCGGGAGTGCGCTGGCTGCCTGGGAGCGACCCAAGAAAGCCCTGCTCTCCCTCCCGGGCTCTCTGTGCGCCTCCCGGGGGGAGCTTGGAGCCCTCCGGGACCATTGCTGCCACCTGGAGAATCCCCTCGCCTCTCATCCACCCTGCTGGCCAGCGGCAGAGCTCGCCCCCAGACGGTGGGGCAGCCCCTAGCAGGGGAGCTCCCCCCAGATGCAGGCCAGTCCACCCTAAATGTCCACCCAGGGAGAGAGGGCTAGGCTGGTGGCCCCGGCGCTGCGCTCTGCAGGGGACTCGGGAGAGCTGCGGAACGAGCCGCCTTCTCTCCACCTTCCCCCGGAGGGCGCAGCCGGAGTGATGCTGAGCCCGCACCGCTGCCCTCACCTGTTTCTCGTGGGGTGGGGGGCAGGAACACACCTGCCCATGGCGGATCACAAATTGAGAACGGGAAGGCAGCTTAGAGGCCATTTGGTAAAAGCCTCTGCATTTTACGGTTGAGGAAAAGGAGGATTCAAAAGGTTGTGACCTGCCCAAGGTCACACAGGTAGTAAGTGGCAGAGTCAGGGCATTATAGATTTACAGCTGGAAGGGACCTTCATGAACATCTGATCCAACACTCAATTTAAAGAGCGGGAAAGTAACTTACGAGTTGATTTCCCATCCCCTCCCCCCCCCCCCCCCCCCCCAAAAAAAAAATCAGGTGTCAGTTGGTACAGTGAATATACCGCTGGATGTGGAGTCAAAAAGACCTGAATTCAAATCCTCCCTCAGACATTTACCATATATGACGCTCGGCAAAACGTCATTTTCTGAAGCCTCAGTTTTCTCGTTTGTAAAATGGGTGTATGGAGAAGGGACTAGCAAACCACTCCAGTATCTTTGCCAAGAAAACCCCAAATGGTGTCACGAAGAGTCAGACACGACTGAAACCAGTGAAGGAAAGATTAAAGATAATAACAGCACAGTTTCCTCATATGAAAAATGAGGGGGTTGGGCTAGTCTTTTAAAATCCAATCTAACTCTGACACTTTATGATCCCAAATCTGGCATTAGACACTAGACCTCAGATCTAGTGAACCAGCTAAATTCCCTCTATTCAGGGTGGATAGATTAACTTGTCCCAGCTAATGGGGAAAAATAGACTTTTAGCAAACTTTCCATCTGACTAGGATGGAGAAAGTCTGTACCTTTCCATTGTCTTGCTCCTTTGGGAAATGCCACAAATTTCTTCTGGATGAAGAAATTATTGGAGTACAAACTCCTTCACCTTCCTCCCTCCCTCCAAAGAAAAAGAACCACCTTTAAAAAAAGATTTTGATCCTACCATTGAATTATTTACCTGTGTGACCTTGGAAAAATTACCTCACCTTCCTGGGACTTCCTTTCCTCATCTGCACATAGCATTCTTTTGGGTTACCCCCCACCCCCAACTCTCAAGTGGATTCCCCCAGGCAGGGAAGTTTGTGATTCAGTCAAAGAGCTGCACTTAAGGACCTAGAGGGCCACATGTGGCCTCAAGGCTGCAGGTATCCCACCCCTGCCCCAGGGCATGGTTACCCTGGTTTCTAGAGACTCTGTAGGTCTGTTCTCCTAAACTCATAGTAGCTCATGAGCCCCATTGATATGTTGCCTTTTCAATAGTCAGCCAGCAGACACGTTTAGCTCAAAACAAAGGGATTTACTGAAATAACATAGTAAAATTTACAATAGAACATTACTATCCCCCAAAAAAACTAGGTTATATTCTCCCCCAAATACAATACCATTAAAGAGAAGAGTTAGCAAGAACATAGATCACACGGGAGTGACCTACATGAGGTAAACATCAGAGGATGGTCAATTCATATGTGGGACACTGAAGGACCCCTGATATCCTCTCATGATGTCCTGTGCTTAGCTCTCTGGGCCTGCTCTCACAAGTGCATATTGCTTCCCTGGTCAGCCTTAGTCTCTTCATATCCAGCTTCTTCAACCCCTCTAGATTTCACCCATCCCTTCAAGGCCCAGCTCAGGTATTTCCTACTTCATAAAGCCTTGTTCCCAGTTCTCCTTCCCCTCTCAAATTTATTTTGATAAGAGAGATTTTACCCTGTAAATATTTTGAATGTGATCATTTAGGGACATGTCATTTCCCCCAATAGACTGTAAGCTCCTTGAAGGTAAGGCTTGTTTCTATTTGTTTTGTGTCTTGGCCTTGGAATCTAACGTAGCACCTTCACATTTGTTGTTATCGTTCAGTCTTTGAGTCTTGTCTGACTCTTCCTGACCCAATTTAGGGTTTTCTTGGCAAAGATACTGGAGTGGTCTGCCAATTCCTTCTCCAGCTCATTTTACAGAGGAGGAACTGAGGCCCTGCATTTAGTAGATACCTAATCAATGTTAGTTGATTGACTGAAAAAATGCCACCTAATATTATGATGGTGATAATGAAAGAAAGAATAGGGTACACTGGAAAGTATGCCACATTTAGAGTCAAAGGCCTTGGGTTCAAATCTCTGATAGCTTAGCAATCTTGGGAAATCAATCTCCCTGAGCTTCTGAACCCTTGTTGGGTGTCCAAGGTCCCTTCCAGCTCTGAATCTCTGAGCCAGTAATCTCCATCCCAGAGGTGAGAAGGCCTGAGGAAAAGACATAAGATCTCCAAAATCAATTTCCCTCTATTTTTGGAGCCTTCTCTTATTTCTTGATTTTTTTTTTTTAACAGAGAGGGGAGATACCAAAGTTACTTCTCATCCAAAGCTTAGCTTAACTCTGGCTGGAATCCAGTAAATTTGCCTTTCATAGCAGAGTTTATCACTTAATTACTCTCTAGTGAGTTCCTGTAGTCTTCTCTCCCCAACTAAATCGGAAACTCTTTGAAGAGAGGAATCAGGATAGTTGTGAATTTTGTTGTGCCCCCACATAGAACTCCAAAGAGTATTTGATTAGGTATGTGTGTGTATACACTCACATTGTGTATATATACATACAGGTGTGTACATATACACATATATACACACACATATATGTATGGGGTGCCAGAGTGGACAGAGTGCTAGACCTGGAGTCAGGAAGATTCATCTTAGACCCTTATCAGCTGTGTGACTCTGGACAAGTCACTTATACTGTTTGCCTCAGTTTCCTCATCTGTCAAATGAGCTGGAGAAGGAAATGGCAAAGCCATGCCAGTATCTTTGTCAAGAAAACCCAAAAAGGGTCATGAAGAGTCAAACACAACTGAAAAAACACAAATTGCGTGTGTGTACACATATGCATATGTATATTGTGTGCATATGCATATAAGTGTATATACATATGTATAAGTCAGGAGTAACCTTTCTCATGGCTGTGAAGGTGAACGAGGCAGAAGCCTTTGCTGAATGTTAATATAAATGCCAGCTACTCTCATTCCTCCTCCTTTTGATTCCATCCCTATCTGGAAGCAGACCTGCCCCCTCTCCACCCTAGTAAATGGTCTTTAATGAGTAGGTTTGCTGGTCCTCAGACAATAGACATGGACCTGAACCACAACAGACCTTCTCAGAACTTGTACTCCACTGCCCATTGGCTTTAAGAAGCCATGATCACCTCCATGTCAAGATGAATCAAGACAAAAGGTCTTTAGTGGATGGTTTTGTATTCAGTAACTGTCTAATAAATGCTTAGTAAAGCTCAGCCATGAAGAAGAAATGGAAGGAAAAAATATGCCTCTCCCCAGGGGTCTCCCATTGCATGCAGGGTCATCTCCAATCATCCTGATGCCTATCTGGCCACTGGACCCAGATGGTTGTGGAGGAGAAAGTGAGGCTGGTGACCTTGCACAGCCCTGCCTCACTTAAATCCAGGTAAACTGAAAGTCATGTCATCATTCCCTGATGCCGTGGTCCTCTTCAAGAACAAGGGACAATCACAACAATAACAGGGGTGGGTGACCAGAGGCATAGAACTTTGCATACATCATCGGACAGAAAATTAGATTTGCTGAAGTATTTTTCCTTCTTTGTTTTTTTAAAATCATAATAATTTATTAATAATGAGCATTTACATAGATTTTAAGGTTTGTAAAGTGCTTAACAAACACATTATTTTATTCTCACAGCAATGCTGGGAGATAGAAAATAAACACTTATGTAACACCCACTGTATGCCAAGTATTGTGCTAAGCTCTGGGGCTACAAAAAATAAAAGGTTAAAAAAAAATAGTGACTGCCCTTAAGGAACTCCCAGTCCAATGCAAAGGCTACAAGCAAATGCTTATTGAATGAACCAAATCCGTAATTGTATGAATGGCCCAAGACTGTGAGAGACCGATTCCTCCACATTTGAGGTCACAGCAGACTTTGCAAGGTTTTAAAGACTAATCCACTTAGTGCAAATCTCTTGAGTGATTTATCACCCCCTCCCCATTTGTTCCTTTCTTTCTTATTGTACAATCTTGCCCAGAAAACAAAATGAAAACTTGACAAGTTTTCCAAGGAGACTGTTCCAAGTTCCAAGGAACTTGCCTGGAAAGATAAGTCTTAGGCAGGTGATTTCTGGTGCACATAACTTCAGGGCTATAATTTAAGGAGGGGGGTTCCTGAAAGAAAGCCTCCTATTTAAGGCCACTTCTTCATTATGCAATTGGGAGAGGAGGGGGGAATCTGATTGCCTTATTACTGAAAGGTAAGGAAAATGTATTTCCTGTCATTTTTGTTCCCTTCATGACCTGAGCAGTGAGAGAGAGAGAGAGAGACAGAGACAGAGAGAGAGAGACAGAGAGAGACAGAGAG
>NW_027185720.1:8950514-8991920 GCF_028583685.1 Petaurus breviceps papuanus | reverse complement strand
AGAGAGAGAGAGAGAGAGAGAGAGAGAGAGAGAGAGAGAGAGAGAGCCCACTTGACTGGTAAATTCTCTATAATAGCTAAGTAAATATCCTCTGTTGCAGTTTAAGATCTGATGAGATCATAGCCAATGGAAACAGAGATAGTTGACAGAGAACAGTCTGGTAATAGATCATGGTTAGATCTGGAGCCCAGAAGACCCAGGTTCAAATCCTCCCCACACACACCCCTCAGACACACACTAGCTGTGAGACTCTGGGTAACTTCCTTAACCTCTTCCAGACTCAGTTTCCTCATTTGTAAAACCGGAATAAAAGCATTTCCTGCCTCATAGAATTTATCGTGAGGCTCAAATGAGATAATATCAAGCATTTTACAAGCATTTAAGGGCTGTGTGAAGGTAAATTACTAGGAAATAGCTGTAAAATGGTGGAGGTTAGAAGAGATTGCTTCTAAGTTCCCTTCCTCTCTAAATCCATGTTTCTATGAAGGCAAATAACCTGAGCAAAGGGACTGATTTATCTTGTCTTTGTATCACCAGGGCCTAGTATGGTGCATTGCACACAATGGGAGCTTAATAAATGAGTTTTAAATTGAGGTCATGGCAGTCCCCACCTGGAGAAGTCTTCTCCGAAGAGCAGGGGTTGCAGAATCCCAGCATCTTGGAGCTGAATGGAAGCCAGAAGCTTCCAATTTATAGGACTTGAATGAGTTCCTTCTACCCCATTCCTGACAAATAGCCTTCAGGTGTCAGCTCAATGGCCTCCAGCAACTAGGAACTCACTACCTGCAGAAACAGTTCATTTCACTTTTAGGAGGGTCTCATTATTAAAAAGTTTGGTTTTCCCCCCCTTAAAACACCCTGAAATCTGCCCCTTAAAGAGGGGCTGCCTTAAACTGGTTCTGACCTCTGGGGCCAACCAGACCAAGTCTGACCCTGCTCATCCATCAGTATGTGAGGCACATGTCAGTAGCAATCACTTTACGAGACACACAGTGGGGTCCTGCCCCTAAGAAGAATGACCAATTCACATGCCTACAAGGCACTTGGGAGATATTGTCCATTCCTCCTGTGCTGGAATCGTCCCTGGCTGATCCCATCACCCTATCCTGAAAACATCTCCGGAGGAGAAGACCACCCTGCCCCCTCCCCCTAACACTGTCTTACAATCTCTGGTCAGAAAGTTCTCCCAGATACCCAAGCGAAGTTCTTTCTGCTATGACTTAGGAGACAGCCTGACACAGGGCCCAGGCACTCACCAATCCTACAACTTGAGGCTCTAGAAATAAGTCAGTAAACATTTATTAAGCACCTACTATGTGCCAGGCATTACACTGAGCACTGGGGGTACAAAGGAAGGCAGCAGACACGTTGGTCTGGTTTGAGCGTGCATTGCCCAGCCTTCGAACAGGCATGGCTTCTCTGCATTCTTTCCGAAGATACTTTCCTCTTGCCTATTTTTTCCCCCTCTTATTGCCGGCATTAACAAACGTTTCTCAAATAGCTTTTTATTTTTTAAATGGTCTTTCAGGCAAAACACACCTGTTGGAGGAAATAAGTGCCAGATTTTCTTCTCCAAAGAATGAGAATTAGGAATTAAATTCAAACAGCTTTTAGGAAGGAGAGAAGGGGACAACATACACACAGAGAAGGAATGGGAGAACCCCTGGCCTGAGGAATAGTGAGACCTGAGTTCAAATCCCAATTTCTGCCACTAACTCTCTGAGTATGTTGGGCAAGCCATTTCCTTCTAAGCTTCAGCTTCCTTATCCATAAACTGATGAGCTGGTTTAGAGCGGGGGTTCTTAATATGATGAGGAATTTTTTAAAAATGTCCATTGCAACATAATTGGTTTCTTTTTTACTCCTATGTGTTTTGTGCATTTAAAAACCTTATTGTGAGGGGCAGCCAGGTGGCTCAGTGAGTAAGAGCACCGGCCCCAGTGTCGGTATGACCTGGGATCGAATCTGGGCTCAGATGCTTAGCACCACACCCAGAAGTAACTGGCCATGTAACCTTGAGCAAGTTACTTAACCCTGATTGCTTAAAAAAAAAAAAAACCTTATTCTGAAAAAGACAACTGCTCTAATCAATACAGTGATCCAAGACTATTCCAAAGGAAATGATGAAAAATGCTACCCCCAGAGAGAGGACGGATGAACTCTGAGTGCAGACTGAAGAAGACTTTAACAAATTTTCTTTATGTTTCTTGCTTTTTTTATAACATGGCTAATATGGAAATATGTTTTGCATGACTTCGCATGTATAATTGAGATCATATTGCTTGCCTTTTCAATGGATGGGGAAGAGGCGGGATGGAGGGAGAGAATTTGGAATTCAGACTTTTTTTTTAAATGAATGTTAAAAATAAATTAAAATTTCAAACTTTAAAAAACTTTAAAACTTTATTCTAAGGAGTCCACAGGCCCAAGAGGTCCAGGATGCAACAAAGGTTAAGATCTCTTGGTGTAAATGATAACCAAGGTCTTTGAACAAGTCGCTGATTGTTTGTGAGCCTTACTACCTCAGCTGTAAAATGAGGAAGATGAATGAGATAATGGCACCACTTACAGACCTTATCTCATGATCTTTGCAACAACCCTAGGCAGTACTTGCTATTACTGTTCTCATTTCACAGAGGTCAAGAGAGGTTGTGATTTGTCCTGAGCTGCACAGTTTTTAGGTAGGATTTGAATGCAGATCTCACCTGCAGCTAGGTGGAGTAGATAGAGTGCCAGGCCTGGAGTCAGGAGGACCTAAGTTCAAATCCAGCCTGAGGACACTTACTAACTGTGTGACCCTGGGCAAGTCACTTAACCCTATTTGCCTCAGTTTCCTCATCTGTCAAATCTGCCAAGAAGACCCCAAATGGCGTCACAAAGAGTCAGAAATAACTGAAAAGTGACTTAAGAACACCAACTCCCCTGCCTCCTATCTCTTTACTCTAACCACCATCCCCTCCCACGTTGCCTCCCATCTCTCAAAGCTTTTCCAGCTTTAAATCCTTGCCCCCCAGCCCTTTCAGCCCTGGAACCTCCCATTCCCCAGAGCTTTGAAGCCTCTGGCCCATCCACAGGTGCTGGTGTCCTTTAGGACAGCTTCCTTGAGTCCAATCCCTTCTTCCAGTGCTAGGGGGCACTATGCTGCTAGGGAACCCTCCCATTGCCTCTGAAACCTCAGCCCATTCTCCCTGGCCCGTCTCCTTGGGGAAGCCGAGGCATCAGGGTCCCTCCCTGTTGGAGGAGCTGGCTGTGGTTCTGGGGAGGAGCAGAGAACGTGGGCTCCCCAGCAAACTCTACCTGCCCACTCCCCTCCCTGATAGGAGGGGGCCAGGTTCCTCCCCCAAGCGGGCTGCCTTTGGGCACGGGGCTGGATTCTGGCAATCAAAGTCCAGGGTGGGGAAGGGGCAGAGAATAGGGGGATGGAAAACAGGACAGTAAACGCAAATTACTTAAAAGGACTGAGCCAGCTTAATCCTGCCTTTGGAAATTCCTTTGGGAGGTGGGTGGGGTAGGGGGCAGGGTAGGGAGAGGACAGTGTGGAAGACTATTGACAACATCCCCCCTCCCCAAGCCCCAGCCCTAAGTCCCTCCCTAAACCCACAACCATCTGAAAGTAATTATTATTAAAAATAGCCTTCCCGAATACCAGGCAGCCTTGGTCCACACTGGGGCATGTGCTCCTGGCAGGGGGCCCTAGCAGCACCTAAGCCTGGTGGATGTCCTTCCTACTCAGTGCTCACTAATTAGGAGCAGTGAGACAGGCATTCTCCCAGCCCCTGACCTCCTGGCTTTCCTCTGTACCTGGGTCTCAGCAGGGAGTCAACACCTTGCTTCACTTCCATATGGAGCCAATTTCAAAGTTATATAAAATGAACAAAAAATTCTCGGGACAGCCTTTGCCCCAACTATCTCCTAGGCTTGCCAAGGACTAAGTCAACCCCATGATGGCAGCGCCTGGCCATTTACATTAGGGCCACAGGGCCCTACAACTGTTGGGTTAAACAGTTTTGGGTTTTTTTGTTTTTGTTTTTTCAGGAAAGTCCTGTGAGCCAAGTGGGAAAATTTTATGTGATGCTTTTTTGAGGGGCATGGGAGGGAGCTCAAGAGTGTTTCACAGGCTCACAGCTAGAAGGGACTTTAAGAGGCCATCTGGTCCAACCCCCTCATTTTACAGGTGAGGAAAGTATGGGATGGGGAGATTAAGTGACTAATCCAACACCCAGGTTATAGGAGAGAGGTAAGATTTAAATCCAGTCCCCCTTCACTTTCTACTCTCTCATCCTGCTATCCGCCACTATTTTTAGCAGGGTGTACTAAGACCCTCTCTGGGCCTCAGTTTTCTCATCTGTAAAATGAGACTTGTAAATTCCTTGAGAGTAGAAATTATTTCTTCTTTGAGCCTCAATTTCCTCATCTGTAAAATAAGAGGGTTGGACTGTATAGTCTCCAAGGTCCCCTCCAATATTAAATCATGGTCTGATGATTCCATGATCATTTTTCTTCCAAAGAAAAGGGGCTAAAGCATATTTCTGTGAAGGGTAATGGGGTGGGGAGGAGAGAAAAAAGGGGAAGGGATAGATTTCTCCCCTTCTAATGCCTTCCTTATGCCAGTAGTCTTCATGTGTTTCTCCTGAAAACAAAAATCAGTGACTTCTTTGTGGTGTCTCTGAAGCCTTGGCCCTGGACTGGGGGCAGACAACGTCCTGCCCTACTGGGTGTGTCACAGACGGCTCTTCTGGGCTGGGGTGCAAGGAGACCCAACTTGTTGGACTCAGGACAGGTTGGACTTCAAATTCCAGTGATTCCATTCCTGCCAAAACCTTTGATTTCTCCCTGCCCCAAGTTCCTACAGCCTGGGGAGTTTGGGCTGCCCAGCCCTGTGGGAGCCTGGCTATGTGCTGATTATACTTCTTTCCCAGGCCTGTCTGACCCTCCCCGCCCCAGGAGACTGGAAACCCCTCGTGGGCAGACACCATGTCTTAGAATCATAGAATTCTTTGAATTTATTTTAATTTTTACTGATTTGTCCTGTCTTTATATAACCTTCATTCTCAAATATATCCCTCTCCCTTATACAGAGAGCCATTTCCAGGAGCAAAAAATAAAAAAGAGTGAAAAAAGAATCAATTGGTTAAAACAAAACCAAATATGAACTGAATCTGACAGCAAATGCAATGTTCCTCACCCATAGCTCCCCACCTCTACAAAGAAGGGAAGGAGACACATTTTCTCATTCTCTTCTTCAGGACCAAACTGGTCATTATAACTTCCCAGCCTATAATTTTTGGTGGTAGATGTTGTCACTTACTCATTATCTCCCATCAGTTAATATAAGTCCATCTGGGATTCTCTGTCTTCTTCATAACCATCATCTCTCATATCACAGCAACAGAATCATGGAAAATCAAAGCTGGAGGGAGAATTTTTATCACCCTTGTTCTACAGGTACTGAGGGCCAGTAACTGAGGACCAAGCCCTCTGATCCAACCAGCTCATTTTACAGAGATACATGCTAAGGCTGAAGGAAATCAAGAGACTTTCTCAAGGACATGCAATTAATGCAGATATACAAACCAAGACCAATTCATTTACTTCTAGAACTGGAAAGGACCTCAGAAAATGAATAGTCGGGACCTGTCATTTGACCATTAAGGAAACTGAGACTAGTGGCATTGAGTCTCCCAAGCTCAGAATCTCTCCATGCCCTATGTGGGTGGCTGGTTACCAAATCTTGCCTTTTCTTCCTCCCCTCACTCAGCTGCCATCTTGGTTCCCATTGCTGTAGCAGCCTCTTGGTTCCTACCATCTCCAGTCCATCCTATGCAGTAATTTTCCTTAAACATGGACCTGACCATGAGACTCTCCTATTCAGCTGATTCCTGTGGTTTTATAGGATGTGGAATTTAGAATGTAGGATCCCAGAATTTCTAGGATCTAGAATAAACTCCTCTTTTTAATTTTTATAGCCCTACCCAACCTGGCCTCAACCTATCTTCCCAGCCCTGCTGGACATTACTCCCCTTCCCATGCTCTGATTCAGTCAAACTGGCTTTCTGTCCCATCTGCCCTTCTCCTCTTCTAGTGAGAGAGTCCTTTCAGTGCAGGAGATGCAGCTCTGGCCTTCCTGTAATCCCTGCTTCAGAGAGGCTGGACTGGGGATTACTTGAGTTTGGGAGTTCTGAGCTGAAGTGGGCTAAAGATGATCACATGTCTCCATTGTCTGGCAGATATGGTGACCCCCTGGTGGAACAGGGAGCCACCAGCTGCCTAAGGAGGGCTAAACCAACCCAGGTCAGGAACGAAACATATCAAACCTTTTGAGCAGATCATCAGGAGGGTAGAGGAAAAGGAAGAGGAAGAGAAGGAGGAAGAGGCAGAAGGGGGAGAAAGAAAGAAGGTGAAAGGAAGAGGAAAGGGAGGAAGAGAAAGAAGAGAAGGAAAAATAGGAGGAAGATGAAGAAAAGGGGGAAGGAGAGAAGAAGAAAAAAGGAGAAAGAGGGAGACAAAGAGAAGGAACTGAGATCCTTGGTTTTCTACGATCAATTCTGTTACCAGTTATGTGAGGGTAGGCAAATCAGGTGCCCTCAATAGGCTTCAATCGGTCATTTATTATTTACTGAGTGCTGGCTGTGTACGCAGCTCTGTGCTATAAAGAAAGGCCAAGGTCAAGGAATTATATGCACACAGCAATGAATAAGTTGAAGCTAGGGGCCTGCACTAGAATGAAAGGGGATCTGAGGGGGCTTCTGCAGGATTTTGGGGGGGACCTGAAGGAAGCCCAGGAGGGAGAGACAAAGACAGAGACAAAGACAGAGAACACTCTAGGCCCTGGGGCCAGCCACCTGGACCGTCCTGTACCACGAAGGGGCTGCCCCAGAATGGTACTTAAAGTCCCTCTGGCTTTAGTCCCTCAGCCCCAGAAGGTTTACTAGAAAGAAATCCACCTACTCTGGGGCTGTTGGAGACAGTTTCACGTGGAATCTCCAGGGGAATCCATCAGTTATATCTTTTTTAATTGCCTTTTCAGTGCTAGACACTGGGAACCAAAATGAAGCCGTCCCTGCCCTTGAGGGTCTCACGTTCTATCGGAGGAGACATGTACACACATAATTACACGTAAATAAATACAAGGCAGATTTCTAGGAGGAAGACAGTAGAAGCTGGGGGTGGGTGGAGGAAGGGAAAACTAGAGAAGGTAGCACTTCCATTGGTTATTGAGTCCAAGAGGCAGGGGTGAGGAGGGAGGGCACTGCAGGCATGAGGCACAGCCTGTCCAAAAGCACAGAAATGGGAGATGGAATAGAAATGTCAGGTCAGATAAAACATTTAGAAAGCGCTAGGCTCTAAAGAAGGTTAGTTTTACTGGACCTAAGAGGGCATGAAGGGGGAAAGTACATAATAAGCCTGGGAAAGCTGGTTGGAGCCAGATCAGTGGGAGACATTAAAATGTCCTAGAGAAAAGAGGGAGCCACTTTGGTTTGCTGAGAGGGGAGCAGCATAGTCAGACTGGTGTGTTTGGCAGTTATGTGGAAGGGAGAGGGGAGAGATTGGAGAGAGGGAGGGCAAACCCACAAAGAAAGGCAAGTGAAACCCCAAGACATCACAGAGGCAATGAAGAAAGGAGAAAATGAGCCACGTTGCCTCTCACATTCTATGGGATGTAATGTAGGATAGAGATTGGACCTGGACCTGTCCTATAGGTGACTGATACAGGGAAATCCCAGATGAAGAAACTACCCTCACCCAGGCAGATTGGCACCTTGGAGTGTCATGGAGAAATGCACTCAGTAATGATGGCACTGGATGAGAAGACCTTTAATGTCCCTTTTCTTTCTAAAGGATGCAACCATCTGTGCCTGTGTGCTCATCTATAAAATGGAGCAGGTTGCAGTAGACAACTTCTAATGTCCTTTTGTTATATGTCATCTGGGACTCAGTTTCCTCATCTCTGGGTTGATTTCTGGGACCCCTTTTAGCTCTGTTGATGGTTTGTTGTCCAGTTGCTCTTAGGGTGACTGCAACTGCTTCTAACTCAAGCATTTGGTGACCAAAACCAAGGCCTTGAAGGCCCATCAGCAAATCTCAAATAGCTGAGAAAGTCCTGAGGTTTCCAGGACTGGGGGTGCAGGAGGGGAGGGGGAAGGAAGAGGGATAGAAAAGGGGGATAAGGAGGGGGAGTGTGTGTGAAAAATCATTTTTCTGTCTGTTGTTCCTTTGTGTGAACCAGTTTCTGGTGTATGCACCTCCCAGTAATTAAAATGACTGGAATACTTTGCATTTTTAAGGCAGCTCTGTGTCCAGGCAGCAGCACCAGCCAGAGGGGAGCCATGGAGATCCCATCCAGATCTGGATGGCAGAGCCGGTTGGCACCTGGTCCCCCAGGGGAGAAGGGGGAAGCAGACTATCCAGGTGAAATCCTTGCAGGTGGATGGCTCCTCCCCCCCACCCCCAGCCTCTTCCTCCTTCCCTCTTTCCAGAGTCAGTGCCAAGAGTGGCCCCATCTGGAGATGGGAGGGGAGGGGAGGGGAGAAGCAGAGCAGAACCAGCTTCTGGGGAACACTAAAGATTGGGTATCTTGGAGGAATTTGCTCTGGACGTGGGGAACTGAATCTCCTGGTGGGACAGCTTCCCTTCTGCCTGGGGAAATCCCAACTTTCTGCCTTCCCCCTCACTGTATAAAGATTGAGACATTCACAAGTTCATGAGATTTAGAACTGGACTTAGATTTAAAGACTGTGCCATACTGGGACCTTGTTCTGCAGCCCACCAGGATTCTGGGATCACAAAGCTAGAAAGAGTCCCAATGGCCATCTAATCCAACCCCTTCATTTTATAGAGGGGAAAACCGAGGCTGAAGAGGAGGGCAAATAGGCAGCATTGTGGATGGAATACTGGCCCCTAGAATCAGAAAGACCTGAGTTCAAATCCAGCCTCAGGCAATACTAGCTGTGTGACCCTGGGCAAGTCATTTCACCCCATAGCCCAAGAAGGAGGAGGAGGAGGAAGAGGAAGTTTTTAAGGCCCTATGCTGAAAAATAACAGAACTGGGGCTCATACTCGGGTTCTCTGATCCCAAACCCACTTTACCACCTGGTTTGTTTGTTTGCTTTTTTCCAATAGAGATGTATTCTGGGAAAGAACTGGAATATCTTTGACTCTAGAGTGACTGGGGAGGGGAGGAGGTGTTCACACCTGTAAGGAAGGATGACTAAGAGAACAGTACTGTATTTAAGAGTTTCTCATGTGAAGCTTCTAAAAGGGCAAAAATCTTTATTTAAATGGAGGGTATTATTATTATATTATTGTTTTCTCAAAGTTTGCTGGGATTAAGTCTAAGCAGCTCAGTCTGACTTTTAAGGTATTCCTCATCATGGCTTTAGCCTTTCTTTCTGAGACTTGACATTCTCTGTTTTCAGGTTTCTCCTAGTTTTGACCTTCAGTGGTTTAAGGTTTCATGATGTAGTTCTATTATTTTGTGTTCTAAAGTCACTCCCAGTCCTGACATCCCCCATTCTAAGGCCCCTCCCAGCTCTGACATCCCCCATTCTAAGGCCCTTCCCAGCTCTGATATAACATGTTCTAAGGTTCCCTGTGGCTCTGATAATCTCTGTTTTAATGCCCTTCCCATCTCTAACAGCTCTAGCTGTTTTAAAAGTCTTCTGATGTCCCCTGTTCTAAGGGCCTTTCCAGCTCTCACATTCTGTTCCATGTTCTAAGTCTCCTTCCATCTGTTACCTCTGTCTGTTTTAAGATCCTTCCCATATCTGACCTTCTATGACTGGTTTCTCATGGTTCCCCAACACCAAACCTATGCCTCAGTTTGACCAGACTATCTGATGTTTCCACATCATATGTCTCTGGGTCTGTTCTCAGGCTGCTCCCTCTTCTGTCTTCCTGAAGTCCCACCTCTCCTTCAAAGTCCATCTCAAATGCTTCCTCCTACAAGATGCCTCCTCTGATTCAGGAGATTCATGATCCTAGCTCAGTCGATAGTTTGTTTGTGGACACTTAGAAAAGGAAGCAATGATCGCTAAAAACCAGAGTGATTCCATCAAGATTTGATGGCAAAATCTAGATCCAAAAAGTTCTTAGATTAGAGTGATGGATGAAACTGAACAAGATGAAATATAATAGGGGTAAATGTAAAGTTCAACATTGGTTCAAAAAATCAACAGTATAATCACAGGATTGGAGAGACCTGGTTAGACAACAGCTCCTGAGAGGAAGATCTGGTAGTCTTAGTGGACTGCATGCATGGTATGAGACAATAGGGTGATGACTTGGTAGATAAAAATGGGCAATGCTGTGTTGAACCATATGAAAAAAAAAAGTCATGATGTCCAGGGCTAGGGAAGAGATTGTCCCAAGGATCTCAGCCCTGGTCAGACCACATCTGGAGTCCTGTGTTTACCACATTTTAGCTGGTGTCTAGACAAGAGGGAGTTCATCCTGAAGAATGGTGAAGGAGCTTGAGACTGTGCCTTGAAATGACTGAAGGAACAGGATACTTAGCCTGCCAAAGGAAAGAGGGGAGGACATGGTAGCTGTCTTCAAGTATTTGAAAGGGCATCCTGAGGAAGGGGGAATAGAGAGGCTCTGCTGGCCCCTAAGGAGAGAACCAGGAGCACCAGTGGAGACGTCCATGGGAGCAGACAGAGACTTAATGTCCTAATGGGTGGTGCTATCTCAAAGTGGGCAGGGCTACCTCCAGAGAAGGTGGGAGAGCTGGGTCTCTAGAAGTCTTCAGGCCAGGTTAGGGCATCTCAGAGAAGCAGCTATGCTGTGACCTCCCTCCCCAGCTGACCTCCCCTACCCGACACAGGATCCCGCCTTACTTCCTCCACATGCTGATATCATTTGGTACCTTGGTTGTACCCCTTGTGAGGGACTTGTCATGCAGAGCTCGGTATTATACTGTCATATCATTCTGGCCAAAGTGTAAGGCCTTGGAAGAGAAGGACCAGGCTTGCCTGGCTCGTGCAGTTCTGCCTAATACATAGCACCTAGCATAATGCAGTGCCCAAGGAAGTGTCCAAATAATTGTGGAAGGAAGGGAGGGAGAGAGGAAGAGAAGAGGGAGGGAAGAGAGAGGGAAGGAGGGAGGGAGGGAGGGAGAGAAAAAGGAAGGGAGGGAAGAAGGGAGGGAGGGAGGGAAGGAGAAAGGAGGGAGGGAAGGAAGGAGGGAAGGAAGGAGGAAGGGAGGGAAGGAAGGAGGGAAGGAAGGAAGGAAGGAGGAAAAATTAGAGGAAAGAATTACCAGTGAAGTATACACAAAGGACTCTGATCAGTACATATGCATATGAGGTGCTACTCACTGAACAAATCATTTTCTTTTCCGGCCTTGATTTCCCTGCACAAAAACAAAGGAGTATAACTTACTAGATCACCTCTGAGGTCTCTCTCCCAAGTCTAGGAGAAACAGAAACCATGGGTAGGAGTCTGACTTGGTTAATTAAGCCATGAGCTCTGAGCCGCTGATAGATTTGATTTGGGGATAAAGGC
Organism: Petaurus breviceps papuanus; assembly: GCF_028583685.1. Lineage (NCBI taxonomy): Eukaryota > Metazoa > Chordata > Mammalia > Diprotodontia > Petauridae > Petaurus > Petaurus breviceps. The sequence goes on along the minus strand of NW_027185720.1, from coordinate 8,980,418 downwards.
TTGGCAGCCAACAGAAACTGAATCCTATTTTCCAGGGTTGACCAAGCCAAGTATTTGGGGAGCAGGAGCCAAGGGAGCGGCCTTCTTTCTGTCACCCCTGAGGGCGCCCTTCTGGTCTCCAAAGTCAGCTTCTGGAGGCTAGCTAGGTTAGGAATCAGTATTTTCCCCCTTGATTGGCACTCTCTGGCAGTGCATGGATAGAAAACAGCTCATATCTGTCTCTTACCTAACTTGCCATGAAACAGCATGATGCAGAGGGCTGGATTTAAAACCAGTAAGGGTGAGGTTCAAATCTCACCATTGAGACCCCTGAGCTGCGTGACCCTGGACAAATGTCACAGCGCCGCCCCCTTGATGTCCTAATATAAAATGGAATGAATGACTTCTCTAGCTCTTGCCTTTCTGGGACATGGAGGCCCCAGGTCAAAGGAGAAAGGGACAAAAAGTACTTTGTACACTTCAAAGTGCTCGGCAGTTGTTATGATTTTCATCTCGTGTCCTGCCAGCAGCCCCCCATGGGCCTCCCCAGGGCCAGCTGCCAAGGCCAGAGGGGAACGAGTTCTTGTCTCCAGATATTTCCTGACCACTCAGCACCTTCTGGAGTGGGGGAAAGGGGGAGGGGATCCTACCAAGGCCCAGCTACTGCTGGAATATGAAGCAAAGAGGTTAGAGTTACCTCGGAGATGTAGCCCCCTCCCCCCAAGTTTCCCTGGCGGTCCTTATGTCTGGATTGAGGTCTGCTCCACAACAAGCCCTGGATGATTCTGAGGAAAACTTAAGTCAGATGTGTCCACCTTACATCCAACTCTGGACTCCCCTGGAGAAACTGCCCGTCTTCTCAGCCAATGCGAGGCCATTCAGCCTCCGCTCTGGTCCACCCTCCTCAGTCTCGCCTTCCAGGACAGCCACCTGAACTGCACCCCCAGTTCCTAAGGATCTCAAAGCTGAGCGGGCCTTGCCCAGAACCCCGTCTAGATTTAGGAAACTGAGCCCATGAGTGCATTGATGAAGCATCTATTACTTGGGACCAGGTACTTTAAGAAGGGCTAGGGACACAAGTGCCCCTCACGCCCCAGGTATTCCAGATCTGGCCGCCTCCAGTCCACCCCACCCCTGACTTTTCTTCACATGTCATCAGCTCACTGCACATCAGGACCACCTTGCTAGCTTGCCTTTGTATCTCCAGCCTTTAGAATGGGGGCTTTTTATGGTTCAGTCAGGTCTGACTCTTTGGGACCCGATGAACCACAGCATTCCAGGTCTTTCGTCCTCCACTCTCTCCCCAAATCTGTCCAAGTCCAGGCTCATTGTTTCTATGACACTATCCACCCATCTCATCCTCTGCCATCCTCTCTCCTAACATCACGGGCGTTTCCAATGAGTCCCATCTTCTCGTTATGAGGTCAAAGTGTCAGCTTAAATATTTGACCTTCCAGTGAATAGCCCATAATAAAATGCTTACCAAGTATTCTATTATCAAGTGACTATGATCAGCATTTCTATCCCAGGGGCTCTTAACCTGTAGCCTATGAACTTCATTTAAAAATAATGTGTTGAAAACTATTTCAATATCATTATTTTCCTTTGTAATCCTATGGTTTGATTTCATGCATTTAAAGACTGATTCTGAGAAGGGACCCATAGGCTTTTCTAGACTGCCAAAGAGGACTATGAGATGGATAGATGGAAAAGGAAGGAAGGAAGGAAGGAAGGAAGGAAGGAAGGAAGGAAGGAAGGAAGGAAGGAAGGAAGGAAGGAAGGAAGGAAGGAAGGAAGGAAGGGAGAGATAGGAAAAGAGAGAGAAAGAGAGAGAAAGAAAGATATAGATAGAAATAGATATATAAAGAATCCCTCTCTAAAGTTAGAAGGAAACTAGAGACAATTTAATCCAACATCCTACTTATTTCACAGATGAGAAAACTGAGGCCCAGACAAGTTAAGTGAATCCTCTACCCTCACACACCTAATGAGTGTCCAAATCGAGATTTGAACCCAAGTCTTTCTGTTTCTACATCCACTCTCAGTCCACTACACCCCAAGGCCTCTCAAGTTCAATGTTTCTGTTGTCTATCTAACCCCATATGCTACACTGGGAAATTAAGAAATAGAAAAATAATAATAATACCCTCATTTAATAATATCCTTATTTCACTATAACTATGCCAATTATTATTTTGACATTCACTATGATGACCACACCAGTACTACATGGGAAGGATTTTTCATCAGCATGGGATAACTCCCAGTATGTGAACTCCCTCCACCAACAAAGATTGCAGCCCAGCTAATCTGGAGAGACATTTTTGTTGTTTTTTAGTCATTTTTCAGTTATGTCCAACTTTTCATGACCTCATTTGGGGTCTCCTGGACAAAGATACTAGAGTGGTTTGTTGTTTCCTTCTCCAGCTCATTTGACAAAGGAGGAAACTGAGGCAGAGTTAAGTGACTTGCCCAGGGTCACATAGCTAGTAAGTGTCTTAAGACCAGATTTGCACTCAGGTCTGACTCCATTCTAATGTACCATCTCCTTCATGGCATTTCTTCAACATCTGGATTCCCATGCACATGTTGCTGCCTTATGTTTTAATTGACTAAATAATTTCCTCCAAGTTATCCCATAGCCTCCCAAACAAAAGAGTAGATGGTAGGTGACAGAGTGCCAAGAGTAGTGAATAGGAATCTGGAGACCCGTTCTTAAGGTCTAGCGAGTTAGGAGAATTCCTTCATTTCTTTGAAACCTGGTTTTTCCTTATCTACAAAATGGGTACAATAATGAATAAATGGATGGAGGGATGGAAGTTTATTCAGTGTTTAGTATATGAAAAGCACTGTCCTAAACCCTGGAGATCTGAGCATAAAAAGCAAATAATCTGTGCTGTAAGGACTCTATATTCTAATAAGGGAAGAAAACACAAAGAGGCTGGATAAATGTGTTTTGGTCCCTGAAGTCACAGGAATGAGTGGAACCTTGGGACAATGAATTGCTACATTCTAAGGGCAGAGTTGGTTACTGTTCCCAGGGGTGGAAATATGAACTTGGGGAGTAAGAAAGGGGGAGGAGGGAGGAAGAAACATGACATGAAGATGTCCAGCCAGAGAGCTTCAGGGTGGACCTGAGTCTAAGTGAGATACAGACAGTGCTTGCCCCACCTGCTTCACGGAGAGTTTGTAAGTGGTAGAAATTTGCGTAATTATCATTACTTCCATGTTCCCATTTCACATGTAGGGAAACTGAGTCTACCCAAAAGAGTGAAATTACTCTTCCCAAGGTTACATATCATATGGGTGATAAAACTAAAATTAGAACTCTGAACTCTAGCCTCCCTAGCTAGATTTCATTCCATTTAACCACAGATGTAGGGTTTCAGTGCCATTTGTAGATGATAATTGGGGGCTCCTTTTGTCTGTTACTAAATAGAGCATATATATGCTTTTTGGTTAAGTTTTGTGATTTCATTGGTAGTAGAAATTCCCATTGTGAAAACCTCCCTCTACCAATGCATATTGGCAACTCATTTACAATTTATAATCTTAGAGAATTGATTGGGGCTCTTTCTCTTGAGTATCTTTGTTTACACATAGTTTTTGGCACATTGTCTCCCTAAGCAGACGATAAGCTCCTTGAAAGCAGGTGCAGTTTTTGTTTGTATCGCCATCACTTAGGACAGTCTCTGGCACAACAAAGGTTCTTAAAAGGTGCTAGTTGACTTGTCTTGTTGACTTCCTCCTTGCCCATGATTACACATCTGTCAGAGACAGTATTTGAAACTATGTCTTCTTGATATCAAGCCCTGAGTTCTAACTACTGTACCATGCTCTTTCTCAAGCTTATAACAGAAACAACAGCTTACATTTCTATAAGCTTTACTAAGAAGTTTCCTTATTACTATCTCTATTTTACAGCTCAGGAACTGAGGCTCAGGGAATTGATTAGACTTGGTCAAGGTCACACAGCTAATAAGTGGAAAAGTAATGAATAACTCCCCTTAGCCCTAGTACATAGCAGGGCTAAAATTATTTTAGAATTAAAATAAATATACTCTGAAATGGTTGTGTGTGTGTGTGTGTGTGTGTGTGTGTGTGTGTGTGTGTGTTGACCAGGGAGAGATCCTTTGGTGGGCATTAGAAAAAAAGCAAGTCAGCACATTGCAAAGCTAACTTCTTTCAATTGAATTAAATTCAACAAACATTAAATGCCTACTATGGGGAAATCAGTATAGTCCAGTGGGAAGAGGACTGGCTATGAAATCAGAGGATGGAGTTTAAATCTTTTCTGTGACATTATCAAGACCCATGGCCTTGGGCGGGGGGGGAGGGGGTTGGTCATATCCAGGACCTCTGTAGCATAAGAGGGTTGGACTAAAATGTGTATGAAGACCCTTCTCACTGTAGATCTGTCTGCCTTTGCAGGAGGCATGTTGGGGAAGCAAAGGCAATTACAAAATAGCCCCTTTCCTCATGGAGTTTACATTCTAGGGGAGGGAGGAAGTTACACACACACACACACACACACACACGTATACAAACGCACAGACAAAGAGTCAGTAAATACAAAGTATATGATTTCCTTTGGAAATCTCCTTTCAATGATGGAGGAGATTGAGGAAAGCCTCACCTCAGAGGCGGCACCTGAGCGATGCTTTGAAGGTGGCTGGGGATTTCCTCTGTAGGTGAGTTTTTCTCCTCTATCACCACAGAGACCTCACAAGCAGAATTTCAAAGCAGTTTCTTAAGCCTAGGAAGCAGCCCTTTGTCCATCACCAGGGGATAAGACACACCCTTACAAGAAGTCTAGCCCTAAGGAGGGGAACTGGAAAGGGGCTGGGCATGCTATTGACTCTTTTTGCTGATCTGAACAAAGTTTTTGATGACTGACTCAAAATTGTTTGAATTCCTTAGCTTTTTTTTTTTTTAATTCCAGAGACACATTTTGGAAGCAAATTGAACCATATTGGGTGAAATGAGAACCGAGGGGTGGGTGATACCCACAGGTGGCCTGAACTGGATCACCAATAACTTTGGGGTTTTAAAATCTGGATTGATTTCTTTTGTTTTACATTACCTTGATGTCTCAATGTAACCTCCCCCATCCTTCACCCCCAAGAGCCATCTATTATAACAAAGAATAAAAGAGACAAAAAACACAGTCCGGTCGAAGGTAAGTAACCCATCAATCAAATAAAATAGCAGATGCCTGGTTCCACCTACTGTGTTCCCCCACTTCTGCAGAGAAGTTCCCTAGAGCAGTGAAATCACAAATCACTCCTTATCTCTCTCCCCAGCACTTACCACCATGGCTGGTACTTAGGAAGCACAAGCTTTAATAAATATTTGTGGACTAATTGATCAATTGCTCCATCATATAAACCTTCTCTGTAGAGATAAAGGAACACAGAGGTCTAAAAACAAAGGAGAGAGGTAAGGTCCCTCCTCAGGTCTTTTGTGTAGAGTCAGTCTGGGTCATTTATATTTTTCTCATTTTGTTTTCTTGGGCGGGATGGTGGGTTATTGCTGTAAGCATTGTATATATCATTCTTTTGACTTTGCTCACTTCACTTTGTATAAGTTCATAGAAGTCTTCCCAATTAATCAACAAGCATTTATTTAGTGCCAACTGTGTACCAAGTGCTATGAGTAAGGACAAGAATTGAACCCATAATTTCATTGATCGGGAGATCTACAGAGAACACACAAGGTAACTTTAGAGGGGAAGAGAGAGCTTTAGTTGTATTGAATGCTGGGTTGGTCCCTGGAATTCATTGTAGAAATGGGAGGATTACAATGGATAAGATTTGACAACTGTTGGCAAGAGAGAGGGAGGAGTCCCAGGGGACACCATCTAAAGGTTCCCCACTGTCACTCTCCATTGTTCAGAGACTGATCCTTCCTTGTGCATGGTCTCCATCTGTTCTTTTCACCTCTTACTTCTACTTCCTGCTGCTAAGGTCCCATGACATGCCACATATGAAAATGGAGAAGGTAAGGTCAAAGATGCCATTGTCACTGACCTTCTGACACCATATCACTGCAACCCCACCCATGTGAAGATATCCCCTGGCAGAACAGGAAGATGAGAACACTTTGTTCATCTAGCAGCCAAGAAGGAGACTGAAGCAATGAAGCGAGTGGGGCTTGGTCAGGCATCAAAGATGACAAATTCATCCACTGCAGCCTGGGCTAGTGCCCAAAAGTCACGTTGACTTTTGCTCTGCCACTGGACTTTGATGACTGGGAAGAGAGAGGGAAACTGAAGACTGTGTAGCTCTGTCTTGATTCAATCCAATTCACAAAAGCAAGTCAAGACATCATCCGTGATGCCACCAGTCCTCTTCAAAAACAAATGGTCAGCAGAAACGACTACCCAGATATTCAGTGCTGCCCTAAGGCCTGGGAAGGAGACTTCCCCCAGGGACACAGGAAACAGGGGAAACAAGCCCAGAACCATAAGAAAACGTAGATAAATAGTTGCCCCAAAGCTCCTAGTTTCTACTGTGACAAAGTAGCGCCATCCCTTCCAGTCAACACACTCAGTTCTCTAGCTAAGATTAAAGAGCCCATCTAGAGACACCCGCCCTGAGGCTCAGGCTCCCACCTTTTGTGGTTGTTGTTGAGACACTATCTGGGTCAATTCAAATAGCTCAGTCACATGTGACTCTTTGTGACCCCACTGGGGTCAGTATCCAAAGATACTTTGCCATTTCCTTCTCCAGACATTCTCAAACGGGAAAAGAAGCTAATGCTATTGCTCATTATCTTCCTGCTCCCAGAGCTCAACTTTCTAGCTTTCCCGAGTAGAGAAGCAACTGTTTACTTCTCATTGGCATAGTACTTGGCACATCATAAGTACTTAATAAATGTGTTAGAATCTCCCTTAGGAGCAAAAGAAAAGGGATTCCACTGCTTAGCATTTTTCATTGATTCCTATTAGATCCTAAATGATGCCTGAAAAGATCAACCCAGCATTCCGACATTGCCAACCTACCTGTCCAGCCTTCCGTACTCACTCTTTCCCTACCAATGCATGTTACCCCCAGTTAGATAAGACCTCTAGCTGCTGTGTAATCTCAACTATATATAGACATAGAACAGATGAGCTCCAAGGCTCCTTTCAATTAAGATTCCCTGACACTCTCCGAGTCAAGCCAAATCGCTCTGTCAGCCAAGTGAAGATCTTGGATTCATTCGTTGCATGAGACAGCAGGCTTCACCCTATGAAGACTTCTGTTCCAGAATGGACCCCTAACCTTTGGACCACTCTTCTAGCCAATGTGTGCTGTTGTCACTCAGTCATTTCAGCTGTGACCAATTCTTCCTTGACCCTATTTTGGGTTTTCTTGGCAAAGATACTAAAATTGTTTGCCATTTTCTTTTCCAGTTCATTTTGCAGATGAGGAAACTGAGGCAAACAGGGATAAGTGACTTGCCCAGGATCACACAGCTAGTAAGTGTCTGAGACTGGATTTGCACTCACAAAGATGAGTCCTCCTTACTCTAGGTCCAGCAATCTTTCCACTGTGCCACCTAGCTGCCCAAGTGAACGTGTACTATTGTTAAAAATGAAAATGCTGATGATAATGATAGCCATCACTTATATAACTCTTTAAGATTTACAAACATGGAAATAAGTTTTGCATGACTGCACATGTATAACCTATATCAAATTGCTTGCCTTCTCAATGGGGAGGGAAGGGAAGAAGGGAGAGAATTTGGAACTCAAAATTTTTTTAAATGTTAAAAATTGTGTTTTACATGTAACTGGGGAAAAATAAAATATTCAATTAAAGGGTATTTATAAAGTCATTCTATCAAGCATTTATTAAATGCCAAGCATTGTGCTAATTGCTAGGGATACAAAAAGAGGGAAGGGCTGGTCTTTACATATGTAATCTCATTTGGTCAGAGTGGAATGTGGGAGAAAGCATGTGGTTGACTCATCAAAAGCCATTTCCACAACTAGAAAAAATGACTCAAAACCCATGTTCTAGAAATTCTGGGAAAGTAGCATCCTGGGAAGGTTGAACTTTTTGAGACTTTTTGAAGAGGAACATAACAGAAACAGAAGACGGATGCACAGTGGATCAAATGCCGGACCTGAAGTCAGGAAGACCTGAGTGCAAGTCCTGCTCCAGACACTTACTAGCTGTGTGACCTTGGGCTGGTCACTTAATTTATAAAATGAGGACAATCTACCTCCCAGAGCTACTGTAAGAATCTAATGAGATAATAGTTATAAAGTGTTACCATTCTCTCTCGGATACACCACTGGCATGGTCATATTTAAACTCCTTGGGTCTCAGCTGCCGGACCTATTAAATGGGGAGAGTAATTCCCCTAAATAAAAGCCCCTCACAGACCCCAGACCCACAGATTCTGAGCAGATCTGATTGGGATGAAAAGACCTGAGCCCCAATGCTACTTCAGTTGATCCCTTGGGCAAGTAACATCTCGTTGGGCCTCAGTTTCCTCATCTGCAAGATGAGGAAGACGGCCTGGAAGACCCTGCTATCTCTAAATCTTTGTTCCTATATTTGAAGGTCTATATAAAAATAAGGTTTGGTTTTTTTTTTTTAATAATATTCAGAGCCATAAAATTCAGGGAGAAACACAGAGCTTCTGACAGAGAAAGGATATTTCCCTCATTGTGGAATTTTCCTTCAAATGTAGGTTTCAGAAAAAACAAAACTCTCCAAGAAATTAGGAGGGGGTGGTAGATCACAAGGGAGAATATTTCAATGAGAAGAAAAGCGTCTTTGCCTGTTGTTTGTTCTTTCTGTGTTAAAAAGAAAATAATGTTTATGGAAGAAGACAGAAGAGAGAAGATACTCTGCCCCATCCCCCAGTGCCTGCCTCTCTCACGGACTCCTTATATTGAGGGCCATACCTGCTATGGCTGCCAAAATCTGAGCAAAACTCCAATTCTGGCTACGTGGGGCCTTCTACATCCCACTGTTAGGTTAAAGAGAAAATTGGTTCCCCGCAGAATGTCAGAAAATTTACACCAAAAAACCCCCAAACCCATCCTATTTTGAACCAAAAGGGACTTTAGGGGACATTCTGTCCTACTGTGTCATTTTACAAATGAGAAAATCCAAGGACTTAGAGTGGAGAAGTGATTTACTCAATCTCACTTTAGTAATAAGTGGCAAAGATAAGATTTGAACTCAGGTCCTTTGACCTCAAATCTAATGCTTTGCCTACTAAACCCAAGCTACAGTCTCATGCTTCTTTCACTAGGGAGATGTGGCCCAAAAGAGCATTCAGGCCTAGTTGAGAATAGCAGAGGCCTATCACCGATGAGGGAGCAGCCAAGGCCATTTCATATGTGACAGCCCTGTGGGGCCACTTTCCCAACTGGGCATTCACATTTGTGGGTGGTATTCCCTAAAGGTCAGCTACTTACTTCTTCTCCCCCTTCTAAGTCTAAACCCTAAGGAGTGGCTTCTTCCCTAAGAGAGCTAGGTGATACATACTAGATGTTTGTCCCTGGGTAAGTCATTCAACCTCTGTCTGCCTCAGTTTCCTCAACTGTAAAACAGGGATAATAATAGCACCTTCCTCCCAGGGTTGTTGTAAGGTGATGGTACTTATAAGGTGTTTAATACATGCTTATTCCCTTCCTACCTACCATGGTAGTTCCTGAGCCCCCACTGGTGTATTCTCCATTTTCAATCAATAGGTTGGACTCTATTCGTTTTTAGAAAAAGAATGTATTGAAAAAGTATAGCAAGAACAATTGGTATAAAATATTCCTCCCAGCCTGGGAGGCATATGCACACTCTTTTTTTTTTTTTAAAGCAATTGGGGGTAAGTAACTTGCTCAAGGTTACAGGGCCAGTTATTTCTGGGTGGGTGCTAAGTATCTGAGCCTGGATTCAATCCCAGGTCATCCCGACTCTGGGGCTCACTGCGCCACCTGGCACACTCTTTAGGGAGAATGGATTCAAACTTAGATTATAATACTAGTGAAAAGTAAAGAGTATAATGGTAGTAGAGAGCCTATATAAGCAGGGAGTCCAGCTCCTGACCCTGCAAGCTCCTTTTTTCCCTTCAGGGCCTCATGAATTTCCCCTTAGGTACAGTTCTCTGCTGCTTGAGTCTTCTGGACGTGGGCTGGGCCACTCTGCTGCTTCTGTTACTCTTTCCCTCCATTCCAGCCTTCTGCTTGAATTTCAAGAAAGGGAAGATACCAGCTGTCACCCAGCTGTTATTTTGACTCCTTGATGGGCTCAGCTGCTGCCCTGCATTCTTTCCAGGCCTTGAAATGCCCATAGTGTGGCTTCCTGAGAACATCTCAGGGCAGCTATAGCATCAGTTCCCAATTTCTGTAGGAATTTCTTCTCTTTGAAAGCCACCAAGGAAGGAGGCTGAGAGATGGGGAGGTAGTACCTTTGGTATGACTTCTCAGTTCTGGCTCATCAAGTCCTAAATCATTCATTCTTCTCATCAGTTAGAATACCTTTTCTCATCACATGGTACCAACCCTTCAGCTACCCAGCCAGACATAGATCAATAAAGTTTCCAGGGACTGGACTGGAAGCAAGCAGAGAAAATCTGTCCATTCTGTAAGGACTGAAACAAGGCAAAGACTATCTGTACATGCTTCAAGGACTGGCCCTCACTAAGCACCCCTTCTCCTCCACCTCCATTACACACAGAATCACACAATGTCAGAACTGGAATGGGACTTAAAGATCACAATCTACTTGCCACCACCCCCAATTTACAGATGCAGAAACTGAGTCCTAAAGAGGGAAAGTGACTTGCCTAAGGTCATACAATGCCGCATAGCATGACCAGGATTTGAGAATCAGCCGCCTGACTCTAAACTCAATGAATGTTCTTTCATCTCTAACACACAAGCTCTCCATTCAACAAAAGTCTATTCAGGCCCTAGTATTTGCAAAGCTTTGTGCTGGGTGCTGGGGGAGATGAATAGTTTAGATGAGATACACAGTCCATGCTCTCAGGGAATTTAAAATCTGGTAGGGAGAATTCCACCCCAAAAAGGGCATTACTGAAGGCTCCCCCTCTAATCTTTGATCATATTCTAGATTTCCAACTGCAAGGGGCCTTAGGATACGGAATAGGAGAACATGGTGTGAGAGGGAATTTAGCATGCAGAATGTCACAGCTGGGAGAGAGACGAGACTAGAGAATGTGAGGCTCGGGAGGGATCTTGGAATGTGGAATGGCAGCACTGGGAAGGTCCCTACTCAAAAGGAGGAGAGAAGTTAGAGCAGAGGTCAGAACTAGGAAGGACTTTAGAACAAAGGATGTCCTCGCGAAGGAGGGGGAGACTTGGAGAGGTCTAATCCAAAGTTCTCCTTTTATGTGAGGAGAATGGCTTTGCCCAATGGCAGAGCTGGGTTTCAGTCTCAAGGTCCTTCAATTCCAAATGCTGAAATTTCCTATACCAGGCTTGGTTCCATCCACACGTACTGACCAGTCACTTCTTCTGACACCAATGGGCTGGACGATCATACTTTGGAGGGTTTTCAAAGCCCTTTGTCCTCATTATCACTTTGGAGTCTCCCAAGAACCCTGAGGCCCAGGCTGAAGGAATAATTCCCATTTATCAGGTGATGAAAGAGGGGTCCACCTGACTTAATCATGGTCACAGAGTGAGTGTCAGATTTTTGAGTCCAACACTCTTCGGGTATTATTATATTTGTTTGGGGGCAGCTGGGGGTGCTGTAAATGCACAGAGAGCTGGAAGACTCATCTTCCGGAGTTCAAATCTGACCTCAGACACTTCCTAGCTGTGTGACCCTGGGCAAGTCAACTTCACCCTGTTTGCCTCTTGTTTCCTCCTCTGTAAAATGAGCTGGAGAAGCAAATGGCAAGCCGCTCCAATATTTCTGCCAAGAAAACCCCAAATTAGGTCCTGGAGAATTAGAAACAACTGAAAAACAACAGAACAACCATGATTTTTATTTCAGACAGTTTGACTTGCCTGGCATAGAACAACAAAAAATGCATAAAAATCACAGTGTTCAGAGTTGGAGAAGTATTCGAGGGAGAGAGAAGAAAAAGGAATAATCTTCTGTTAAGCACCTACTATGTACTTTAAAAATATGATCTAATTTGATGCTCACAACAACCCTGGGGAGTAGGGGCTATTATTATTCCCATGTTATAGTTGAGGAAACTAAGGCAGACAGAGGTTCAGTGACCTACCCAAGGTCATACGGCTGAATGAGGCAGCATTTGAATTCCGGACTTTCAGCACTCTATCCACGGCACCACCTAGCTGTCTTGGCTAGATTTCAAGGAGGGGGAAGAAGTTGGGCTGTGTGATTTCATAGAGCCCCTTTAACTGAGAATCTTAGGAACTTCTCATCCATGGAAGCCTGTGTCGTCAAAGGTGGCTCAAGGATTAATTGGGACCCCAAAGGAGAGTAAAGAGTTGAGGAGAGGGGCAGAGAATGAGAGCCCCCATGGGGAGGTCTTTCCAACTGATGTTGTGATTTCCCGGATCCTGGAGTCTGGTCAAATCTCAGGTAGCGCTTGGGTGGAAAATACCAAGACTTGGAAAGATATACAATGGAGATGGGGCAATGTCCAGGCTGCTTCTCACACTCGCCCTGGGATCCTGTTTCCAGGCTGGTGCTGGTGTGCTGATAAGCCTTGGGGCAGGAGGGGCTGCCCATTGATCAGCCTCCCTGGGACAGCATCCTGAGATACCCATCTCACCGACTTCCAGGGCCCCTTGGGGATGAGAGAGATTCCATTTCACTCAAATCCAAACAAAACAACGAATACAGTGTTGGCTGGTGACAATTTAATCTGCAGCCTGGCTGGGTGGCAAAGGGAAGGCAAAAAGCCCATCATCTGAAAATCATTCAGAGGAACCTGAGGCTTCCAGGCCAGCTTTCTATGCCCTGATAAAGCAAGCCTCCAATCCACGTGTGGGACAGTCAGGATACCAGCTGGCCTTTATTTCTGTTGTGTTTTTTGTTTTGTTTTGTTTTGGTTTGGTTTGGTTTGGTTTTTTTTTTTTTAGGTTTAATTTGCATTATTTTTCAACTTTTATTTTTCTTTTAAATTAATTTGTTTGTTTCCTTTTAGTTTACAGGTTTCAATTCCACAATTCCTTGAGTTTCACATTCTGCCCCCCTCCCTCCCTACCCCCCCCCGACATGGCGGCATATAGCCAGTATTGGATCTGTAAATACTTTCACATTATACATTAGTCAGGTTATAAAGACAGATTGTATCAGATGGAATGATAAATGGCAAAGAGGACATAAAACCAAATAAGAAAAGGAAAAAGGTCAGGTATTTTGCTTCCATCTGGATATAAATTCAGTTCTTTCTAGTCCTTTCTCTGGATGCACACATTTCTCTCCATCATGAGTCTTTTGGGATTGACTTACATTACTGCATTGCTGAGAAGGGTCCAGTCTATCAAAGTTGGTCATCACACATACGTTGTGTCTGTAATTGTGTACAAATTTCTCCTGGTTCTACTCTTCTCACTCAGCATCAGTTCTTTTAAGCCTCTCCAGGTAAATATAAAGACCGTCTACTCCTCGTTTCTTATAGCGCAATAGTATTCCATAACATGCACATACCACAACTTGTTCAGCCATTCCCCAATTGATGGGCACCCCCTTAATTTCCAATTCTTTGCCACCACAAAAAGAACTGCTATAAACATTTTTGTACATATGGGTCTTCCTCCCACTTCGATGATCTCTTTGGGATATAACCCTAGGAGTGGTATTGCTGGATCAAAGGGTATGAAAGTATTTATAGCCCTTTGGGCATAATTCCAGATTGCTCTCTAGAAACATTTCTGTTGTGTTTTAAGGTTTGTAAAGCACTCTACAAGCATCTGATGTTCACGACATCTCTGTGACATAGGGACTCAAGGTATTATTATACCCATTTTAGAGATAAGTGGATAGAACTCATGGCCTGGAACTCATCTTGCTGAGTTCAAATATGACCTCAGACCCTTACTAGTTGTGTGACCCGGGGCAAGTCACTTCATTCTGTTTGCCTCGGTTTCCTTATCTGTAAAATGAGTTGGAGAAGGAAATAGCAAACCCCTCCAGGATCTCTGCCAAGAAAACCCCAAATAGGGTCATAAAGAGTTGTACATGGGGCAGCTAGGTGGCACAGTGAATAGAGCACTGGCCCTGGAGTCAGGAGGACCTGAGTTCAAATCTGGCCTCAGACACTTAACACAAAAACTAGCCATGTGACCTTGGGCAAGTCACTTAACCCCAACTGCCCTCCAAAGAACATAAAACAAAACAAACAAAAGAGTTGGACGTGACTGCCATGACTGAACAACAAATATATATAAGTTAAGAGACTTGTCCACAGGGGCGGCCAGGTGGCACAGTGGGTAAGAGCACCGGCCCCAGAGTCGGGATGATCTAGGATCGAATCCGGGCTCAGACACTTAGCACCCACCCAGAAACACCTGGCCGTGTAACCTTGAGCAAGTTATTTAACCCCAATTGCTTAAAAAAAAGAGAGAGAGAGACTTGCCCATGGCCACCCAGCTAGGAAGGAATGGTAACAGAATTCAAACTGGGGTCTCATCCCTCTCTGGGTTCACTATCTCCACCCTGTTACGTCTCACCGATTGAGATTGTAGACCCAGGGCTAATACCCAGCTCTCCTGGATTTGGGTTTCTTTCCACTACAGAAGCAACTTCCTAAAGCTGAGAAGCTTGTGGTAGAGTGGACCTGGGGTGAGGAGGGCCTGAGTTCAAGTTTTACCTCCACCCCACACTGGATGTGTGACCATGGGCCAGGTCATTTTACCTCTTGGCTCCCCAGGCCGCTAAGGCTGTAAGCTTTAGAGAAGCAGTCAGACAGTAAGATTCCCCTTACATCCCAACTGGAAAGATTTTTAAAAGGTCCCAAGGAAGACAGGAGAAGGATTGGGCCAAATAAGGAAGCCCACGGCCTCTCTCCTCACCAGTGACCTGGTAATACACCCCAGCCCAAGCCCAGGCCATGCCCTTTCCTGGATTATTTCTGCTGATTTTTTCTTTTCTTTTTTTTGGCAGGGGAGGGTGTTAAGTGACTTGCCCAGGGTCACACAGCTAGAAAGTATCTGAGGACAGATTTGAACTCAGATCCTCCTGTCTCCAAGGCTGGTGCTCTATCCACTGTACCACCTTGCTATCCCTCATATTCTTAATGTTGTTGATAAGAGGTTGATGTTCAATGACCAGATCCTATTGGTAAAAGATATTCAAGAAACTCTCACTACAAGAGAACTGAATTGAAGCAGAGACTCACAAGGCAGGTGGTCTTTGGAGACCAGTATGATCATAAAAGGTCTGGGGTACGAGGCTGATTCTAGGAATCAGGGGGGAAGAGCCAGAACAAGGCTAGGGGAACAGCCTGGGCAAAGGTGTGGAGGCTTGACCATAGTTATGGGGCAGAGTCAGGATTTGCTTGTTTTGCTCGATTCCAAGATAAAAGCAAATGCTAGTTCTCTGTAAGGGAGTGGGGGATAGGTGCAAGGGATCTTCAAAATAGGAAATAGAGGGGGGACCAAGACAAACCATGCCTGCTTCACCATCTTGCTGTCTGCTGGGTCTATTCAATATTAATATCTCACATGTTTAGCAGATTTAAGGACTGCAGAATGCTTTCCCCACAGCAATACACACGAGGGAATCAGTGCAAAGATTATCATTCCCATCTCTGGGCAGTGCAGGTGATTTCATCAGCATGGGGAAACTCCCTCCTTGGTTCATATCAGCAGCTCATCTCTGATTTTAAGCCTCAGGAAGTTGGTGCAGACCACTAAGCTGTGGTCCTAAGGATGACATGTGTCAGAGACACAAGACTTGGTCCTGGAGAGCTGTGACTTTAAGACTAACCTTCTATCCCCAGGCTACCTCCTGTGCCCATTTTAG
The DNA here is from genome assembly GCF_028583685.1 of Petaurus breviceps papuanus. Taxonomy (NCBI): domain Eukaryota; kingdom Metazoa; phylum Chordata; class Mammalia; order Diprotodontia; family Petauridae; genus Petaurus; species Petaurus breviceps. The sequence continues at coordinate 8,964,528 of NW_027185720.1, read as the reverse complement.
AGATAAGGAAAATGAGGATCAGAGCGGTCACATAGTTCATGGGTATCACAGGTCCTCTGCCGCTCTGTCTGTTCACCCTTCCTCTGTTCCCTAAGGCTGGCACAAAGCTAACGGCCCCTAGTGATGCCCGTGACTGAATCCCCAACTCCACAGGGGCAGGGCCTCCCCCTTGTCTCAGCAAAATTCCTAAAAACCAAGACCCACCATCTGGAAAAGAGGGAAAAGGAGGAGGCGTGGGGCTCTGGGAGGAGGTTCCAAGGCCTTCTAGAAAAGCAGGGGTCTGCTTTTCCAGTCCTGATTGTAAGGGATAGCTCCCTGTGGGCAGCTTCCATCAGGCCTTGGCTCCCTGCCCCTCATTCACAGCAAGCTTTCTTGTAACTTCCACTCCCTACACGTGTTCCTATCACATGGCCCTTCCAGCTCTCCAGGTCCTGAATTGGGGAAAGAAAGAATAAGAAAAAGAAAGAAAGAAGGGGGAGGGAGAACACTGGGACTTTGATGGTGGGGGCTCGCCTTGGTCCAGCCCACCTCTCTTTTCTCCGTCTTCCCTCCTCATCCATCTCGAGCTATCTCCGAGGCCTCACGTGTCCCGGTTCCCACGTGCTCCATCCCCCTCTCCCCATGTGACACCCCCAGGCCCCCTGGTCCCTCATCATCTCCTCGCCTGGGCAGGGTGTCATTTTCTCCTTCCCCTCAGAGCCTGAGGTCTGGCCTTCTCTTTCCTGTTTCCAATTAGAACTTTGTCCCTCAAGTGAAGATCCTGGGTCACATTGGCATGTGGTTAACAGAGGAGAAGATGATGCCGTGGGTGGGCAGGGGGTGGGGAGGAAGATTCCTGCTGCCCAGCCTCGGGGATCCGGCCATAATCCCAGTGAAGTGGGGAGACCAAAGCAGGAGCTGAGTGATGGATGTTCCTAAAAGCTGCTCCACACAGACCCAAGTGTTCCTGTTCCCAGAGCTCATTGTAGATTCTGGTCCTGGACCAGCTCTCCGTGACCCTCACCCCTGCTTTTTCCTTTCTCCCCTTACACGCTTTCTTTCTCCAGTGTATATCTGTGTATGTCTCACACACATATTCTTTGTGTAACACGTGAACCAGTCGTGTGCAAGCTTCCAGACAAATCAAAAAGCCACATGGTTCCATGGGCCTTTCCATCTGCCAGCAGGAAATGAGGGGAGGGGGCAAGGGAAGGGGGAGCCTCTCCGACAGGGGCAGGGGGGGGCCTTCCTGCATCCCAAAAAAGGAGATTGAGTTCCTATCTTCCTTGGTTCGCTCACCAGCATCCAGCCACAACAGAGCTCTGTGCACATGTCCTCAGAGACGATTCCCTTCCTTTCAAAAGTAGGCTGTGAGTGTGCAGTTTATTGGTTCAGAGGGTTTGGGGTTTTGTTTTTGTTTTTTAAGGATGAAGGGGAAGGGAGTGGCTACCTTTAAAACCTGAGAACTTACAACCTGCCGGGTCTAGAGGGAAATGTAGCTTCTCATTAGAGGCATCACCAGAAGCCCACTATGTCTCTGGGTCAAGTCAGTGAGCTCTGGAGTCAGGAAGACAGGTATCTGGCTCCCTGGTCACGTGGAACAGAAAGAAGGACTGATTCTCATTTTCTTAGGCTTTTTAAGGTATATAAAGGGCTTTTTCTGAGCGTTCACTAAGTCTGGACAATCAGGGCTGTATCTCAGGACGGCCAAATTTAGAAGACTCCAATAGAGAAGGGGAAAATGAGCTTAGCACCTATTTAATCAGCATTATCACTAAAATTAGGAAGCTGCCAGATCCTCCCCCAAGCCCCCAAAGCTGGGACATAGGCTACCCTTCTTCCCTCTTCCTCTGAGGCCTTCCCAACTGCAGCCTCCTAATGGCCCGGGATCTGTCTCCCAGATGCCCAGATCAATTTTTAAAATGCATTTTCATCTGGGTGTGATGGCATACCCCTGTAATCCCTTTTACTGGGGAGACTGAGGCTGGTGAATCAATTGAGCTGAGTTCTAGAGTCTCTGAGCTGCAGCGAGGCCTGGCCAATGGGATATCCAAGTCTGACATCAATCTGGCCAGTCCCAGAGATGGAGGAGGGGAACCGCTGGCCTGCTTAAGGAGGGGAAGACTAGCCGAGGTTGGAAGCAGCAAAGAGTGAAACTCTCGTAGTGATCAGCAGTGGGATTGGGCCTGTGAAAGGCTGTAGTACTTCCAGCTTGAGCAAGACCCAAAACAAATATAAATAAATTTATTTTTCAAATACATTTATTATTTCAATTCAATAAATTTTAATTTTTCAAATTTATTTTGATATGAAGGTGAGTTTTATACTATTCACTCCAGATGCAAAAGCTATTTGTTACAACTCTTTACTTTCCTGCCAATGAGCCTGTGAAAGAATCACAAAACTAAGGTAGGTCATATGGGCTTCTGTCCAAGGGCGCTGAAATTTAGAGGCTGACAGTGGTGTAATGAATAGAAAGCTGACGTCAGAGGCAGGAAGCCCCAGAAACAAGTCTCACTTCTGACATACTGGCTGTGAGACCTCAAGCAAGCCACCCTCTGGAACCCTAGACAGTTCTCAAGACAATGAGTTGAAGAGCAGGTGATAATCTGTTCTAGTTTAAAAAAAAATTCATTGCGGGGAGTGAGATGTCAGAGCCCTTTCAGAATTTTTCCATCCTTCTTTGCATTCTCTTTTCTTCTCCCCACCATAGCACGTGTGTTCTGCTCTGGCCCTCACATATTGTGGTTATTTTAAGTCAAGTTCCCCAGAAGAAAAACCCACAGAGGTCCTTTTTTTTGAGGGATTGGCCCTTCCTGTCTCCAGCCTCCCATTTGTGAGGATTTTGAGGTGATTTTGCTGAATCATTTGGCTTAAAGTAAATAAATAAATGAAGGAAGGAAACTTTGTTTGAAAGGAATTTTGCTAGTGGCTCCAAAGAACCAAAACATGTATCGTCACCAAAAAGATATGCAAAGGTTCCTCCTATCTGGTGGCCTCGTGGAAGTCCAGGTGACCGACTTCCCGGGGAGGCAAGGGGGGGAAGGGAGACAAAACCCCACCCAGGGCGAGGCCACCACCCAACTGCTAGAAGGGCAGCCTAACCCCACTGGGCAGCCTGACACGGACCTGCTACTGTATCGGGCCATCTTCTCCTTTCAGGACTTTTTTTTATGGGTTTATTTGGGAGTTCAAACCTACTGAGTCATCAGTTATTAAGCTTATACTGTATTCAATTAATCTCACTGTGCTAGGTTCTATGGGAGATGTAAAGTATCGATAATACATGGTCCTTTCCATCATCACTGGATTCAAAAAACCTGGGTTCAAATCCTGACATTTCTTCTGACTTTCCAGATTTTCCGCTGTCTCACCCTGATAGATCCCTTCTCCACCTGCCTCTTTTTCTCACTGGTGAGTTTTCCCTGGGCCTCCATTTTAAGACCCCAGGTTGACCAGGGTTCCCTCCTGGCTTTGCTTCAGGATGTCCCTTTTCAAAGCCTTCCCCTGTAAGGATGTAAGCTTCCTGAAGGCAAGGGCTCTCTTCTTTCTTTTTGCATTTTTTTTTTATCCCCAGTGCTCGGCACACAGTAGGCACTCAATTAACGCATGTTGCCTTATTGACTGACTGCCGCTTACTAGCGGTGTACCTGGGACAAGTCATTTAATTCCTCTGTATTCTTTGCTATGAAATGATGGGTGATGATGGTCTCTGAGGTCCCTTCCAGCTAGCCCCAAAGGTATGATCCCATAATCATGAGTCTCCAGAAAAAAGCGTATGGCCAGAAAAGAGCTGGCCCATCCATGCCATGAGAACAAGGGAAGACCAATGGACTGGTGTCCATGCAATGTCAAGGCGTCTAGAGGAAAACTCTGAGCTCCTTGGGTGGACCCTCGTGCCAAAGTCGTGAACAAGATTCACATGTGGTCAGGCATGGATGTGTCAGAATCTGCAGGGCTGACGAGATCAGCATCTATGACAGAAGCCTAGGACTCTGTCACCATTTTATTTTGGTCTGCGATCAGCCCCCATGTCACCTAGTGCCTCCAGACACCACCACCCCAACAATGTCCCACAGTCTCCTCACGTTCAATGCGTCTCACACTGGACTTGCTGTCTTTCCCCCAACCCTACGCCCCCTCATGCATTTGGCGCCCACATTCACAGTCTCCCACACTGAGATAATTCTGAACTCTTCTCTCTCCTAGTCAATCAGTTTCCAAGGTCCTATGGATCCACCTCTAAGGTGGGCCCGCAGCTACCCTTTCTCCAGGTCCCCCCAGTCTACACTGTTATTTACATTTGTCTCTTCTTAGAATGGGAGCTCCCCAGGGAGGGACTGAGTTTTTCACTCTTTGCTCCCCCCGGGCTTAGCTCAGCCTGGCACCCAACTTCTGAACTGACCAACTATACTGAGCCTCAGTGTTCTCATCTATAAAATGAGGAGGATAAAAGCAATAACATAGTCAATAAAATATGAGCTTCATGAGGTCAGAGACTATGCTTTTCCCCCTCTTCCAACCTCTCTGGGCCTCAGTTTCCTTTGCTGTTAAATTAATGATTTGGACGAGAAGTGTCAAACATGCAGCCTACATGTGACCCACAGCCCTACCGAGTGTGGCCAGACCAGATTAAAATGTCATTAGAAACTAACAAAATAAATTAAAATATACATAATATTTAAAAATGAAGTCAATTTGCAGCCCCCAAGAGATCCTTATATATGGATCAGTGGCCCCCATTTCTATCTGAATTGGATATCATGGGACTCCACAGTTGCTTCTGACCCTAAAGCCCTGTGCCTCAGTTCCCTAAAACGTAAAATGAGAGACTTTGACCAGAGGGTCGCTTGGGTCCCTTTCAGCTCTAAACCTATAACCCTAAGGACAGAGAGAACATGAGAGGATGTCCAACTCTACCACGGCCAACACCAGGGAAAAGTCTCTTTTGCCTTTCCCGCTGACTAGCGGCCTCCTCTCCCACCCCTTCCTTCCTTCCCCATTCCCATTTATCCCCAAAGCAGACCTGGGGACAAAGGAGACCTCGGCCTTGCTGAGTCTCTGCATGAGCCTTTGCTCGGAAAAAAACCAAAGGTTCAAAGTCCCAGCCTCAGCCCCTTCCTACACAAGGGTGTTTCCCTCCTCCCTCTCATCCAGCTGCGAATTCCAGGGAGAGCAGAGTGACTAAGACAGAGGGAATTTCTGGAGGCCAGGCTGGCCCGGGGCCAGCTGCCAGCCCACTGGGACTGTCAGGCTAGAGCCAGTGAGGACAGAGCCCTGCTGCTTGTGAACAGTCTGCCAACACTACGGACTTCAGACGGATAAAAGCATCTTGTTCCCTAATATTAGCTCCCAGATAGTTTGACCCTGTGGGACCTCGATGGGGAAAAGGAAGACCAGCCATGGTCTGTTTAGTCTCTGATAGGAGTGGGGTTGACAAGTCTTTCCTCATCCAGCTGCTCAGGGCCGTGGAGAGTGGACTCGGGGACAAGCCCATAAGAAGTGCCTCCTAAAATAAGGTCCATACCCTGCCCTCAGAGGAAGCTTCACTGACCCTCCACCCCCTAACAACTTAGCTGGGTATAGGGCACAAAATGTAAGCCAGTAAGACCTGAATTCAGCTCCCATCTCAGGTGTGAGTTCTGCAGCCCTGGGCAAGTCCCCTTCTCTGCGCCTCCTTTTTCACATCTGTAAAATGGACAGGTTGGACATGACTTCCTCGAAGGTCCCTTCCAGATAGATCCTATGATCTGACACATTCCACTGCCCTGAACTCCTGTTGAATGACCTTACATCCAGTCCACAACTGGCACAGTTCCCACGGTTCCATTCATGGTTATAAACATTTCCCACAGTCTTCAATCAATCAACCGTCATTTATTAAATGCTTGCTATCTACACAGTACTGGGATATATACAAAGACAAGACAGAGTCAGTCAGTCCCTTCCCTCAAGGAGATGACATTTTTTACATATTCACAGGTAAATGAATATAGAAATTATTTAAACTAAAGGTAATCTAGCATATCATAATAATACAAATTAAATATTTGCCAGTGGATTAGAGTACCAGGCCTGGAGTCAGGAAGACCCAACTTCAAATTCAGCATTAGACACTTACTAGATGGGTGTCCCTGGGCAAGTCACTTTGACTTCTGCCTGCCTCAGTTTCCCCAACTGTAAAACATGGGTAATATCTGCACCCACTTTCCCAGGTGGTTGTGAAGATCAGATGAGGTAATAATTAAAGCGCTTAAGTAAGAGCTATATAAATATTAGCTGTTAGCTATTATTTGGGGTCTTTGTAGCAGCTGGACATTCTCCTGCTTCCCTGTTACCCATACTTTCTATGTGCCCCATAACTATCACGAGGCTGACGTTCATGCATAATTTCTGAATGACAGCCTTGCTTCCCCCAGCCCAAATTCCGATTCCAGATCTTTCCACCATTTATAAGAGATCAGAGGAAGAAGCCCAGAGGCACCAGCATCTAAGTGATGGAGGAAGGACTAGATTGCCGTGTTTGTCCTTTGTTCTTGAAGAGGACCGTGGGATCAGGGAAACGATGCCAGGACTTGCAGTTGACTTGGATTTGAGTGAGGAAGGACTGGGCAAGGTCACCAGCCTCACTTTCTCCTCCAGAACCATCTGGATCCAGTGACCTGATATTCATCAGGATGAATGGAGATGGCCTGGGATGCAGTAGAAGACCCTGGCCCTTTTAGGCTAAGGCCTTTTCAGGTTCTCACTTTGAGTGAGGTCATGAAAATTCAGTGAACAGGCCTCTTTAAGTATTTACTCAAGGGATGGCCCAAAGGCCAGGAGGAAAGGCTAGAACCCAGGAGTTCATAGATTTGGGAGTTGGTATCCTGAGGATACTGACAGAGTAGAAAGAGTGCTGGTGTAGGAGTCCTAAAACCTGGATTCAAGTAAGGGCTCTGCTACCAATCACTTAAATTTCCTGAGCCTCAATTTTCTCATCCACAAAATGGGTCCCATAATACTTTGATAGAAATCACATAATCTCTCTCTGAGTCTCAGTATTCTTCTCCACAAAATGGGTCGGACCATACTTTGACAGCCTGCCAGGGTTGTTGTGAGGACAGGACCACATGTGAGACAGCGTGGCTCCCTAGACAGAATGCAGGAGGTAGCATCAGGAGGACCTGGGTTCAAATCTCCCCTCCATCAACAAGCATTTACTGATCACCTACCAGGTCCTGGTCTCTGTGCTAAACACTGGGCATTCAAGACAAACATAGAGTATCCTTCTGGCTCTCAAGCTATAATCCTACAATTCTAAATGAGGAGACTGCAGTGTATGGAAGATTATTATATGGAGACTGAGGTGCAGAGAGAAGCAATGCCCTCTTCCCCTGAGCCCAGGTCTCCCAGACCATGAGTCGCCTGGGCAGGGTTTATACCCAGGTCTCCAGACTCTAAATCCCAGACTCTTTCTCCTGTGCTCTGGAGGGCTTTGTTCGTCTTTAGTTCTGTGCCCGGGGTCTCTAAGTCCTGCCTCAGCTCAGACTCACCCAGGGCAGCATCTTTTATGAAAGGCCTCCCTTCTCCCCAGTCTCCTGACCCTGGCAATGTCTAGAGTCAACAAAGTTACTGCTTCTTCTTTGATGGGACGGCAGGTGGGGTGCTTCAGGGTGGAGTGGGGAGACGGGCTGACCTTTCCTCATACACGTGGTTTTCTGACTCGGAGGGTCCACGAGGATTAATTATCCTCTTGGGCTCAGCTTGGCTCTCATGTCAATGGCTGGGCTTCCAGCCAGAATGAAGTAGGCATTGCTAAGGGTTTATTTTCCTAGCAATTTCAGGGAAAGCATACAGCCCCTAACACTTCCCATAGCTGAAGCTGCCTCCCCCTTACAACCTCCCCTGCTTCAGTTGGAGGGACAGGGCTCGAATGGTTGATGGAGATTTTCATCCATATCAGGCCTGTCTTGATCCCAGAGATCACTGAAGTCTGAACCAAAGGGCCATAGTTCTAGAACTGGGAGAGAACTCAAAGACCATTTAATTCAACCACCTTATTTTACAGATGAATAAACTGAGGCCCAGAGGTACCACAGGATCATAGATTCAGTCCTAGACAGAGTCTCAGGTACCACCTAGTTACTCTGGAAACTGAGGCCCAGGGAGGTCATAAGGTGATATACTCAGATTTGGAAAGGACCTTAGAAGGCATCTGGTCCAACCCCTTTCATTTTCCAGAGGAGGAAACTGAAACTCAGAGGCTGTCACTGACTCACCTGGGGTCACACAGGTAGTAACAGAGCCAGCATTTCACCCCAGATCCTGTCTCCAAGGCCAGGCTCTTCCTTCTGCACCACTCCCTTCATTCTGGACTCCTATCTTGGTGCTATCACTTAACTGCTGTTCCATCTCAGGGAAGTCCCCTGCCCTCTCTGGTCTCATCAGTAAGATAAGGAGGGTTGAACCTTCTACCTTTAAGCATACAAATGTCCTCTTTCCTGTCCATGGAGATGTGGGTCAAGTGACTTCACTCTGCTGGGCCTCAATTTCTTCTTCTTTAAAATACCCCAGAGGAGGTCGGTCCTGGACTTTGTCTTATCTTGGACAAGACCTACAGGAGACTCAGTTGTGTTCTGTTCTGATTTTACCCAAGACAGAATTTCAGTGACCCAGTACATGTCATAAAAGCATCAGACCCACTGTGGCATCTGGATGTGAGAGCCTAATTGATGATGATGATGGTGGTGATAGCTAGTATATATAAATAGTGCTTTGGAGTTTTGCAAAGTACTTCACATGTCACCTCACATTATCACTCCCATTTTACAGATAGAGAAACTGAGGCTAAGAGTGATTAAGTCACTTACTCAGGGCCACATAGTAAGCTAAGATACAATTTGAACTCAGGTCTTTCTAATTCCAAGTTAAGCACTCTATCCACTGCCTAGCAATGAATCAAAGACCAAAACAGTGTTGTTATTTCTGGATCTTTTGTCTGCTTTCCCTCAAGGAGGGACAAAATTCTTAGCAGACGTTCAATAAAGGCTATTTCCCAGAATATCTGCCCAAGTTCTTAAATCCCTACCTAAGAACATAAGTGAGTCTCAAGGACTCACTAAAAAACAGACAAAAACCAAAACCCACCTCTTCTCTGAAGCTTCCCCTGACTTTCCCAGCTGGGTGTGAGCTCCCTTCAATCACTGGATTCCTTAGCACTCAGGATTCTTACGGTCATAGCATTTCAAACTGGAAGGAACCCTTCACATCATCTAGTCCCAAGGCTCCTTTTATAGTGACAGCTTGGCGGTCTACTGTTGAACTTGGAATCCAGAAGACCTGAATTCAAATCCAGTCTCAGCCACTTACTAGCTGGGTGGCCCTGGGCAAGTCACTTAACCTAATTTGCCTCGGTTTCCTCATTTGTAAAATGAGCTGGAGAAGGAAATGGCAAACCACTCTAGTATCTTTGCCACCCTCCACTGTGGGTTTCAGTTTCCTCATCACAAAATATACAGGAATTGGACTAGATTACCTGATACTGAGAAATATTGAAACGAGAGTCAAGTGAAGGAGAGATCAGACTCAGCCCTCTGCTTACCCCGCTTTCTGGTCAGTCAGAAGGAAGCTACGAGGATGAATTAGACATGACCTCTGTCCTCATGACCTCACTGTCTTGGTTTGAATCTTCCCTGGGCCAGGTATGTGCCCCAGCTCTGTCCCACACTCCTGAGTGACCTTGGGGAAGTCACTTCACTTGGAAGCTTGGCATCTTTATCTGTCCAAGGGTCCTAATAGGTCTGATTGTTTAGGGTCAAATGAGAACATTTATTAGAAAACGCTTTATAAACCACACACCTCGGACACAGATTTCCCCTCCCTAGGTCTCAGTTCTGTCATTTGGAAAATGTGGCCAGACTACACAAGGCAGAGCTTCTAACGTCTGGTGTCCTCAACCTCTCTGGCAGGCTGTTAGCCTGAACTCTTCAAAATCATGCTTTTAAATTCATGAAATAAAATGCGAAGGAAACCAATTATATAGAAACTTTCATTGATGAATCTTTATTAAGTATATACTATGTGCCAAGCAGGGGCAGCTAGGTGGCATCGTGGATAGAGTGCCAGGCTCATCTTGCTGAGTTCAAATCTTGCCTCAGATGCTTACTAGCTGTGTGGCCCTGGGCAAATCACTTCACCCCGTTTGCCTCACTTTCCCCATCTGTAAAATGAGCTGGAGAAAGAAATAGCAAACCACTTCAGTGTTTTTGCCAAGAAAACCCCAAATGGGGTCACAAAGAGTTGGACATGACTAAACAATAAATGTTCCAGGCACTGTGCTAAGTGCTAGGGAGACAAAATTAGACAAAAGACAGACCCTGCCCTCAAGGAGCTCACAATTGAATGATTACAGCTTTTTTTTTTTTTTTAACAAGTTAACTGACTCCAGGTTAAGAACTCTGGCTGTAAGGTTGTGCCCAGTTCTCATACTATCTGATGTAGGGTCACTGGATACTGAAATTATCATCTATGCCAAATTACAGCCAGTGAGCTCAGTTAGTGACATTAACTCATCAACTAATAAGCATTAAGTAGGCACCGACTATGTGCCAGGCACTGGGGATGCAAGTACAAAGATTGAAAAGATCCCAAGGAGTCAAACAATGATGAAGCTGAAGACTTTGGTTCCATCTCCATGCTGCCAGGTGATTACCTTTTTTTGTTTCTTTGATTAGCAGCTGTAATCCTGCAGATCTGTGCCCTCTGTCAAAGGGTGGGCCAGAGGACAGGGTGGGTCTAGACCAGCAACAGATCTATCACCACTTCCCTAAAAACAACTCAGCGAGTCAGTTCCCTCCGGCAGCACCATCTTTGTGTCCCAAAGGCAGCCAGTTCTATCGACCCTGGCGGTAGGTGACCCCACTTTTATGGCATGAATGGAAAACTTGAAGGACTATTCCCATGGATACAGATGGAGGAGCATAAGTCAGCTTAGAAAGGTTGAGTGATTCACAGAGACACATGGCTCACCAAACCAACTGGGAAATGAGAGTCAGGCTACATCTGGAATGTGATGTTTCCTTTCTGGGAAGCGCGTATTAGAATGGGACAATGACAAGGTAGGGTGTGCCAGCACAGGGCCACAGGGATGGTGAGGACCTTGAAACCATGCCCGATGAGGAAAGGCTGAAGGAACAGGGGATGGTAAGCCCTAGGGAAGCAAAGACAAAGGGGCCACAAGACAGCCATGAAAGAATTTTGGATTTGGAGTCAGAGGAACTAGGCTCAAATCTCAATATTTATTGAGTTTCCTCATCTGTAAAATGAGGGAGCTGAACTAGATGGCCTTTGAGGTCTCTTGGGGTAGAGAACACGTTCAAATCTCAGCTAAATCACTCACTACCTACTTTACCTTAAGAAAGTTTCTTCCTTTCTCTGGGCCTTAGCGGCCACATCTAAAACGAAAGGGTATGACTTGTAAAATCCTTTGAACCCCCACAATTCTGTGTTTGAGGAAATGTTAGAATGAGTATCATGGCAAAGTGGGGTTGGATTCACTTTGTAAATTCCCACAGGGCAAAGCTGGAAGTTAGAGATACAGAATTCAGCTCTGTTAGGAAAAACTTTCTAAGCAGTAAGAGCTTTTCAACAACGGGAAGAGATGCCTTGTGAAGTAATGAGTTCCCTGTCAAAGGAGGTATCCAAGTGTGGGTTGGATAACCTCTCATTGGTCAGAATTCATTAATCAGGCAGGGAATCAGACCTCTAAGGACCCTTCCAAGCCTTGGATTCTGAATAAGGATTTAAGGAGATCCAGCATTTAAAGGCCCTAGTTCCTTTCCCTTCCCCTTTTCCTCTATCCACATTCTACCCAACCCTCACCCAGATGACAAACCCAACGCTCTCCCGTTACCAGCATACTGTTCTATTGGCATCTGGTTTTAGAGATCCCAGAGAAAGAGAGCTCATCACCTAAATGATTCCCCCTGCTATGGAAATGAGTACCCTCCACCCGCCTGCAAATCCTCCCAAAACACCCCACCCTTGACACACATGCCTACGGGAAACCGATGGGTCCTCCAAGCTTGCAAGAACCAAGATATGAAGCCCAGGATAAATGCTTTCCAAACCTCCAGCTGCTCGGTGTCTCCCAAATGCCGCCATTGGAAAAAGAATAGGACATGAAACTCAGACATGGATGGCAATCAATGTGCTGAAATATAAAGAACCTCGGGGCCCAAAGTCCTGGTTTCAAATCCTGTCTCTGCTACCTGTGTGACCCAAGACGAGTCACTTAACCTCCATTTGCCTCAGTTTCCTTATCTGTGAAATGGGAATAATAATAGAGCCTACCTCCCACCTGTGCCAAACTAGAGCTGGTGAGCTCAGTTAGTGACCTTAACTCAGGGGTTGTTATGAAGATCAATTGAGATAACATTTGTAAAGGGCTTAGCACAGTGACTGGTGCATAGTAGGTTTTATCTAAATACTTAAATTCTCCCTCTAGCCTCAGTTTCCTCCTCTGTAAAATGAGGAAGAGGGGCCATATGATCTCTGACTTCAACATTCAATGATCTTTTGCCTCCCCATGAAGATATTCAGGAGCGATTAAATTAGATGGACAAGTTTACCTGGGATGAATTTCTATCTCTCTTTCCCTCTCTTCTCCCTGTTCTTTCTCTCCTTCTCGGTCCCCATCCCAAAGCCTTGTCATTTCTGGGTCCAGTTTGAGAGTCAGCACTGAACTTCCGCACCCCTGCTGGATGAGGACCTCCGCTCCCCTCACCTCCCTGTATCCTCGCCCTTCATTTCTCAGGGCAGAGAGAAGTTTGCTGCGGCCAAGGAATGAACCTAAGGGGGTGAAGCGGGCCAGCGCCCATGCCCCACATCCTACATTCCCCTGAAGGAAGAGAGAAATGGAATTCTTCTGCAAGTGGAAAATGGGAAGGTTTGGTTACTGACCAGCAGCCCCCCTGCCCTCTCCCCAGCCCAGTCCCTCCTTCCCAAAACATCTGTTTGGATTCAGGGTGGGGCCCCCGCATCCTAGACATGCTGATTGAGCACACAGCAATTTCCAGGAGACAAAAGCAGTGACTTCACTGCTAAGCAATAGGGGAGAAGGATGTCTGGGAAAAATAGCTAAAATTGGGCATAGGACTGACTTTCCATCTGCATTTTCCAGAAAGTTAGTTGTTTGGGGCTTGGGGTAGAGAACAGGGCATTCTGCTGGGGCAAAGGAGACAAGGGAAAGGGAAATAATCTACGAGGATAGGAGAAGCATCCCTCCCAAATACAATTACTATTATCACTATTGGTAATATTATTACTATTAATTAATATTACTATTACTAATTATTATTATTACTATTATTAATAATAGCTTACATTTCTATAGATTTTCCTCTTCATTCTCTCATTCTCCACTCAGCTGCAGTCTATGGTTCAACCAAACTGCCTTCTTGCTATTTCTCATACATATAATTTATCTCCCACCTCCATGCATTTCCACAGGATGTATCCCATGCCTGATATGCTCTCCCTCGTCATTTCTGACCTTAGAATCCCTACTTTCCCTCAACACTCCACTCATACCACTTCCTAGATGAGTCCTTTCCTGATCCCCCCAACTGTTGATACCTTCCCTACTAAAATTATATTATTCCTCACCATAAAATATGTTTTAGTATAATTACATGTTATACATATTATCTTCTACAGTAGAATGTAAGCTTCTTAAGGACAGAGGCTGGTTCCTCTGTGTCTTTGTTTCTCCCACAGACTAGCTCAGGTAAGCACTTAAGAAACATCTAGTATTTGATTAAAGTTCACACAGAATCTAGCTCTTAGCACATTTCCTTATAGTAGGCACTCAATAAATGCTTGCTGACTTTCCTCACTTTCTTGTAACAGAGGCTCCTATCAACATGCCCATTTTACAGATCTAGTACCTGGGGTACCCCTCATTTCTTGAGGTTTCTGTCCTCTCTTTCTCTGTCTCTCTCTCTCTGTCTGTCTGTCTCTCTCCCTCTCTCTCTTTCCTTCTTTTCTCTCTCTC
>NW_027185720.1:8919734-8950114 GCF_028583685.1 Petaurus breviceps papuanus | reverse complement strand
TCTGGGTCTGGCCAGTCCAGCCCTCTTTCCATGACTATACTTTTCCCCATCTCCTGAGATTCCAGTGGGAGCCATTGTCTTGTCCCTCCCACTCCACACTGGTGGACAGTGGACCCACCTGCCCAGTGCCAGCTGGAACAGCTTGTCCCACACACCCTCAAATGCCAAGGGATGTTACCTCCAACTCCAAGGTCCCACAGGACCATCATTTCTCAGAGTTGGGAGGAGTAGGGGCTCAGAAATCACCGAATTCAACCCCATCCCCAGCTCATGAGTCTGACCCACATCCCCCAACCAGCGAAATTCAGACTCTGAAGAGCCCCAGGAGAGGAATACTACTTCCCTTGGGGGAGGGGACTTGGGGCAGCCTATTTTACTTCCAAGCCAGTCTAATTACTAGGGAGTATTTCCTTGTATCAAAACACTCATTGCTCCTAAGTCTGCCCTCTGTGGCCAGGCAAGTCAAGTCCAATCCCAAACGTCACCCTTTGATTACTTGCAAATGAGGATTCTATGCCCCTTGGGTCTTTCTCACTCCAGGCTCCATATCCTCATCCTCTCAAAGAAGCTACATCATTTGTCACTCTCGGGGTCGGTCTGGATAGAAAAAAACATCAGGCGCATAGTAGGTCCGTAAGCAATACTTGTGGCATAATCAAATCAATTTTTAAGTACCCACTATGTTCTCAGGGCTGGGGATCCTAGCACAAAGTAAGGAATAATTCCGATTACCTAGAAGCTTATATTCTAATGGGAGAGAAAAGCATATTCTTAAATATATACAGCATAAATAGGATATGAATAAATGTAAACAGATATAAGGTCATTTGGGAGATGGTACTGGTCCCTGGAGAGGACCAGGAAAGCTTTCATTTAGAGGACGATGCCTGAGTTGTGTCTTCAAGGAAGATAGAATCTCTGTGAGGCAGAGGTGAGGAGGGCATGCATTCCAGGCACATATAGGGATAGCCTGCATAGAGGTGCAGAGGTGGTAAATACAAGCATAGGGATATGAGCTCTCAGGAGGGTTCCTACTCACAAGAGATATGTTTCCTCTCCCCTCTCCTATCCTTTTTTGTCTCCTCTCTCCTCCCCTCCCCTTCCTTCCCTTCTCTCTTCTCTCCCCTCCCCCTTCCTTTCCTCTCCTTTCCCTCTTCCCCTCCCATCCTATACCTCCCTTCCATTCTCCTCTTTCCTATTTCCACCCATTGCTTCTAGTTCTGAGTTCTTGGATCAATAAAACAAATCTTATCTCTCTCCCATAGAACAAGCCTTCAGACACTTGAAGACAGTCCTCATGTCCTATCCTTCCCTGGGTCTTCTCTTCGCGCTAAACATGCCCAATTCCTTCAAGTTATTCTCATGGACCCAAGACCCCTCACCAACCTGGCTGTGCTCTTCTGGACTTATCTACTTTATCAATGTTTTTATTGAATCATGGTGCCCAGAATGGAACAAACTATTTTAGACAAAGTCTGATAAGGGGAGACGGACAATGACTTTTCTATAAGTCACATCCTTCCTAATATAGTCCACCTAATATAGTCCAAGATTTCATCAGGCTTCTTGGCCCCTGCTACCTCATAATGGGCTTAAAGTCCATTAAAACCTCCCAAATCTTTTTCAGAATAATTGCTACCTCTCCCATGTTACACTTGTGAAATTGATTTTTTGTACCCAAATGCCAAGACTTTATTTACATTGAGCCCTGCTGAATTTCATCTCATTAGATCCAGTCCCATGCTCTAACTGGTCAAGGTCCTTTGGAATCCTGATTCTGTTTATCCAATACATCAGCTAGCCCTCCAGCTTGTCATCAGTCTGCAAAACTGACCTTCATGGCTTTTGTGTCTTTATCCAAGTCACTGATAAAAAGCTGCAGCTCAATATTCTTTCCTATATTCCCATCAGCCAACCCAAGTTCCTTGATTCATCCTTTGAACCAAGATAAATAAGAGGTATTGGGGGCCCAAGTTGGGAGTGGGAGCCCCAGTTTCAGCATCGATTGATGATGTCAACCACCCACTGTCTCCCCAGCCAAGGGCTAACCAACCCAGAATGTCCCGATACATTACACATCAGAAGTGCTGCTGACCATGATTCACTGTCTAGAGAAGTGGGTGCCTGAGATATGCAGAAGCTGATCCATTCCTTCCCAAACATTAGCATCACGGTAGGAGACACACTGGGCCTTTCAGCAGGCTCTAACTCTCAAACTGGGCTCAGTTTAGGTAACCAATAGTCCTTCCTACCTTGGGGAGGGGGTCTGTGCAGGCCACTTACGATTACCAAACACAAGGTGGTATTAGGTGAAAAGGGGATGGAATTGTAGTCAGAGAACTGAATTCACCATCTTAATTCAGTCATTTAAACTTCTACTGGTTTCTCTTCAGTAAAAATGAGGGCCTCTTACTAGATGACCTCTGAGGGTCCTTCCAGCTCAAAATCTATAATCCTGTTATCTCTCTAGGCCTCAGTTTCCCCTTCTGTAAAATGAGGAGGTAGGACTAGGCATCCTCTGAGGTCCCTCCAAATTCTAAATTTATGATCCTCTAAGACACTAAACTTCCCTGGGCCTCAGTTTCCTCCCCTGTGAAATGAGAAAGTCAGACTTAATGGCCTCTCCAAACCCCCTTCCAACTATAGATCTACTGCAAGGGGAGGTTCCCCCATCCCTGATCTAGGATATAATGATCCTGTGAATTTAGGACCCTGTTATCCAGGGGAATTGTTATTCCAGTTTGTGGATTATCCAGGCCATAATCCCCATAAGGAATCTCCACTATCAAATATCAGACAAGCTGCAGTCTAGTCTATTTAGTGTACCCATATGATTTTACTAACCCCCTCTCAGGGTTGTTGAGCGACTTGCATGAAATAATATGTGTGGACAGGCTTTGTAATCATAAAGCCCTGTGTACCATAAATGCCAGGGCTACTTATTCAGTGATCCCACAATCCCTGTCCCTCATGACTCTGGGTCATTAAGGCTGAGCTCATGCCTTCTCCCAGAAGGGAGAAAACCACAGATGTAAAGAAAACTCTGTGGGCTTGAGAAGGGGGCTCCCATCGCCCACACTCTCAGGGCCTCCCTGCCCTGTTTCATTTTGTTTTAATATCTGTAATCTTTTCCTTCAGCTTTTTGAAAGGCGAGTGGGTTCATGTGGTTTGAGAGGCAGCCTTGGAGAATGGGGAGGGAGTGGAGAAGGAGGTTCTGGGGACTTGGACCCTGGATGCCAGGAAATGGAAAATCCACATGTCCTCCTGGCTCCTGGCCAGCCATCAGGGATCCAACTTAGAGAATCACAGGGGAACCTTTGGTGTTTCTGAAAGAACACTGGGCCTGGAGTTCTGAGTTCAAATCCTAGATCTGCCACTGGCTGGCTACAGCCTCTGGGGCCTCTTGGATTCCTCCCTTGCACTCACTCCTTAGAACCAAGTCTTATCATTTCTACCTTCACCCCATCTCTCATATTCATCCCCTTCTCTCCACTCACATGGTCACTCTGGTCCAGGCTCTAATTACCTTTCATTTATTGCAACAGGTTTCCGGCTGTATTCTCTACCAAGAGCCTCTCCCCACTCTTGTCCATCGTCCAGCAACAGTCAAGGAAATCTTCCTAAAGGGCAGATCTGGTTATGTCACACCCTAACCCCTTACTCCATAGACTCCAGGGGCTCCCTATTACCTCTGAAATTCAACATAAAATCCTCTAGGTTCAAAGACCTCTGTAAACTGGCCCTTCCCACCTTTCCAGTTTTCTCCTACTTTGACTCCATGGACTCTACAATCCAGCTATAATGGCTTTCTTGCTGTGTCTCACCCACCACGCTCCATTCTCCGACTCCATACTTTTCACCAGCTGTGCCCCGTGCCCTCCCTCTTCCCCTCTACCTCCTGGCTTCTTTCAAGACTCAACTCCAATCTCACCTTTGGATGTGGGTCCTTCCCTCTCCTCCTCAATTCTAGATCTCTGAGATCACCTTCCATTTGCACTCTGTATGTCTCGACATACAAGAATTAGAATGTAAGTTCCTTGAAGGCAGGTGATGTATTTTTGCCCCTTTTTTTTTTTTTACCAGCGGTGCCTGACACAGAGAAATCACTTGATTTGTTGATTAACTGACAACCAGGTGACCTTGGAGAAGTCACTTATCCTTTGCTCTACTTACCTCACAAGCTTCAGTTCCATTCGTAAAAGTAAATATTTGCTAAAATACCAGTTTCCAGGCAGAGCCCTTTGTTCATTCAGAGGAGCTACAAAGAGAGATAGGTCCCTGTTCTAAGAGTTTACAGTCTACCACAAAAGACAAGTGCCCGAGTTGTTGTGATAGTATAGTCATTTTTCCAGTCACGTCTGATCTTCCTGGTCCCCTTTGGGGTTCAGGCATTTTCAGTCGTGTCTGACTTTGTGACCCCATTTGGGGTTTTCTTGGCAAAGAAACTGGAGTGGTTTGCCATTTGCTTCTCCTGCTCATTTTACAGATGAGGAAACCAAGGCAAACAGGGTGAAATGACTTGGCCAGGGTCACACAGCTACCAAGTGTCTGAGGCTGGATTTGGACTCAGGTTTTCCAGATCCCAAGCCCAACACTCTATCCACTGTGCCACCTAACTGCCCTAAGTACACAAGGACCAAGAATTACTAAATAGAAAACAGAACCCCAAAATGTTAAAGGAAGGAAGATTCTTACTCTTAGGAGGGATTAGCAAAGGTTCCTAAGATCAAGTACAGGAACTAGGTGAAAGTTCTTTATACATCTTAAAGTAGAGATGTCCAACCCCCACATTTTATGAATGAGGAAACTGAGTCCAAGAGCATTTAAATACCTTGCCTAGGGCCACAAAACTAAGCCTGGATCAGAGGATTTAGAGCCAGAAGGAATCTAAGGGACCATCAAGTCATGATCATATACCTGGTGCTGGAAGCATCTTCAGCTTACAGATGAGGAAACTGAGGCCTGGTCAGAGATGGGGGTTTGATCTGAGGCCTCCGACATCAGAGTCACCTCTCTTCCCCTTCCCTGTACACACCTCCTCCTTTCATTTTACAGATGAGGAAACTGAGTCCCAGTAAGGACTTGTCTAAGGTCACACAGATCATTAGGAGCTGACATTCCCTTATCCCTTTAAGGTTTGCAAAGAGCTTTGCCCATTTTATCTCATGGTGAAGACTGAAGACAGGATTTGAAACCCAGTCCTTGGCCTCTGACTCCCAATCTAAGACTGTTTTTCATAGGTTTTTGATAAGTTCCCTATTCCAAGGAAATCTAGTCCCTTGTCCCTTCATTCTCCATCACAAAGTGGAGAACCCAAGCTGAAATTTCTTTTTCCCTCCTTTTTTTTATTTCATTAAGTATTTCCCAATTACACGTAAATAAAATTCAACATTCATTTTTGGAAATTCTGAGTTCCAAATTCTCTCCCTCCCTCTCACCCCTCCCCATCTATTGAGAGGAAAATATGATATCAATTATACATGTGAAGTCATACGAGACATATTTCCATATTAGCCATGGTACAAAATTAAGCAGTGCACACACACACACACACACACACACACACACACACATGCACATACACACACGAAAATTAAAGGTTTAAAAGTCAGCTTCAATCTGCATTCAGAATTCATCAGTCCTCTTTCTGGAGATGGATAGCACTGTTCATCATGGGAAACTTGGTGCTGTCTTGAATCAGTGTCTGGATCAGAGTAAACTGAAATTTTCTTAACAGGTCCCTCCTTGCCCTAAAGGTCAAGGGACGAAGCAATGGGGTGATGGGTCCTGTTTTATCTAACCTTTACCCTTCTCCATCTCCTAGTACTGAGGCTTTGGCCCTACTAGGTCCCTAACACTATTGAAAGAACGAGGAAGTTTGAGACCCTGAAACATTGTACGATGTTGCTGTTAACTATGGACAATCATCAATTTAAATGACTTAGCTCTTCTGAGCAATACAATGATACAAGACAATTCTGATGAAAAAATGCCATCTATTCACCTCCAGAGAAGGAACTGGTGGTGTCTGAATGCAGATCAAAGCAGACTCTTAAAACTTTATTTTTTTTCCATGGTTTTCCTTCCCTTTGGGCCTGCCTCTTCTTTCATAACATGACTAATATGGAAATATGTTTTGCATGATTGCACATGCATAGCCTATATCAAATTGCTTCCCATCTAAGGGAGTTGAGAGGGGAGGGAGAAAATTAGAAACTCAATTGTTTTTTTTAAAAAAATGAATGTTAATGCATAACCTATATCAAATTGCTTGCCTTCTCAATGTGGGGGGGGAAATTTAGAAATCAGA
Source organism: Petaurus breviceps papuanus (assembly GCF_028583685.1). NCBI lineage: Eukaryota > Metazoa > Chordata > Mammalia > Diprotodontia > Petauridae > Petaurus > Petaurus breviceps. The sequence goes on along the minus strand of NW_027185720.1, from coordinate 8,943,804 downwards.
CATTTAAAAAAAATGAATGTTAAAAATTGTTTTGACATATAATTGGGGAGAAGAAATAAAATATTAAATTTATAGCAAAAATGAATATTAAAAACTGCTCCGTCTGGCCCCTTAACCCCCCTGCCATGGCCACCTTCAGTATCCGACCCGAAGCCCAAGTCAAGGTAGATTTGTTCAGAAAGGAGTTATGTGTTCAGGCAGAGATCCTACTTGGAACTTATTTCCCTGAGAAGATTTCAGAGCTGGATGAGTTCTTGAAGGATCCATCTCTGAATGAGGCTGATTTGAGTCTCTTAAAGGCCCCCCTGGATATCCCAATCCCTGACCCAGCCAAAGAAAAAGAGAAGGAAGAGCGTCGGAAACAACAAGAGAAGGATGATAAGAATGAAAAGAAAAAAGAGGAAGACGAAGATAAAGGTCCTCCTTGTGGGCCTGTAAGCTGCAATGAGAAGATTGTGGCCCTTCTGGGGCAGTTGAAGCCTGAGATCAAAGATGTGAAAGAACAGTTAAATATGGTTTCCATGTGGCTACAGCTACAGGTGCCCCGAATACAGGATGGAAACAACTTTGGAGTAGCTGTCCAGGAGAAGGTATTTGAGCTGATGACTACACTCAGAACTAAGTTGGATGGCTTCCAAACCCAGATCTCAAAGTACTTCTCTGAAAGGGGTGATGCAGTGGCTAAAGCAGCAAAGCAGCCACATGTGGGTGACTACCGACAGCTGGTTCATGAATTGGATGAAGCACAGTATGGAGAGACAAGGCTGATGGTCATGGAGATCCAAAATACTTATGCTGTATTATATGATATCATCCTGAAGAACTTTGAGAAGATCAAGAAGCCCAGGGGAGACACAAAAGGAATGATCTACTGAAAAAATGGAGCCTGTCTCCCTTCTCCATCACCACTTAACTAAGATTATCTGTCTTGCCACAGTCCAGCTTCCATTTAGAATTTCCCCTCTTATCCATACCTTGCCTTCTAGGCACCAATAAATTTTGTCACACCAAAAAAAAAATGAATATTAAAAATGGTCTTCAGGGTGGCTAGGTGGTGTGGTGAATACAGCACCAGCCCTGGAGTCAGGAGAACCCAAGTTCGAATCCAGCCTCAGACATTTAACACTTACTAGCCATGTGACCTTGGGCAAGTCACTTAACCCCAATTGCTCTGCCTTCCCTGCTCAAAAAAAAACTGTCTTTACATGTAGTTGGGGGAAAACAAAGTACTATTTTAAAATAAATAAAATAAAATGAAGAAGAAAGAGAAGGAGGAAAAAGAAGAAGCTGTGCTTTAGAGAGAGCAATGTGACTCTTTAGAAAGCATTCATTCTGTCTTTGTAACCAGGGGATTAAGGTTCAAGTCCTGGTTCTTGTGTTTATTTGGGTTGTGTTGGTTTGTTCAGTCTTTTTTCAGTCATGTTCCCCATTTGGAGTGTTCTGGAGTAGTTTGCTATTTGCTTCTCATTTTTATAGATGGGGAAACTGAGGCAAGCAGGGTTAAGTGACTTACCCAGGGTCTCACAGCTAGTTTGTGTCTCAGGTCAGTTTAGAAGTCAGGTGTTTCTGACCCCAAGCCCGGCACTCTATCCACTGGGCCACCTAGCAGCCCAGTTCTTGTGTGGTCATGGACAAAGCATATAATCTCACCGAGTCTTCGTTTTCTCATCTGTATAAAACTCCTCAATGACATCTTATGGCTACACTGTGCAACACTTAATACAGTGCTTGGCCCATAGCAGGAACCTAGTAAATGCTTATTGACTGACTGACTGACTTTGAACATCAGCTTCATAGCATCATAGAATCTCGGAGATGGAGAGGAAAGGACCATAGAGGTCCCATCTAGTTCAATCTCTTGCCCAGTGAATGTTTTTCCGTGTGTGAAATGAAGAGAATGGACAGAGTGACTAGTGTTCCTACCCTGAGGTCCCTTAAACTACTTGATTATTGGATTTCAATATTATTGGTTTTCTTCTTAATCTCTATGCATTTTGTTTCATGCACTTAAAGATATGAATCTGAGAAGGGGTCCACAGGCTTTACTACCCTGCCACAGGGGTCCAGGACACACAAAAAAGGTTAAGAATATCTGGTCTAGGACATAGCAGACAACTGTCTACTTGTCTGTCTAAATAGTATGTCTATTATGACAAAGAAGATGACTCTGCCTGTGATTGATTCCAGCAGTCCCAAACTGAACTGCTAAAAAAATCCATAGACTCCAAAAAAATGGGAAATGGACAAAAGTAAAGACATCAGCCCTATTTCTATCTTGCCACAACAAGAAGGTCAAAAGAGCCCAGAAGCTGCCTAAGCCACTCTTTCCCCCCTTTCTTCTTATTAGCTATGTACCTTGATCACTCACTGCCTTAACCAATGGGATTGGAGTTATCACATATTCTGACCTAAATTGCTGGGAGGCAACATTCTGGGGAGAAGCCTAAACCAGATCAGAATGCAATTAGGAAATATCAACAAAATAAGTAAAAATAGAACAAAACATAGATGATGTTCATTTGTGGTTTCTAAGTCAATATGCAGCCCACAGAGAACCCTGGGTATAGTTTAGTGGTCTTCGTTTCTATTTGAGTTGGATACCACTGATCTGGATGACTTGGATTGCCCACAGACAGCTGACCTGCAAATATGGCTCTATTTGTAACGAATGTTTTCCTGTCTCTTAAGCGATAGTTTTATTTTGGGTGATATTGTTGGCATGACTGTGCTCACCACAAGCAGAAGCTTCCATTTCTCTTTTAGAAAAAAAAAGGATTTGTGATATACAGACACAAATCTTCTGAGTGGTCTCCAAGCTCTTGGGCTCTTTCATTACTGGATTCCAAACCAGAGTTTCCACCGTCTTCTATTATGTTTCCCTTCACTTTGAAGTCATCGAGTATCTAGGTGTAGGCTGACTTAGTTTCAAACATCTCATATCAAATTCTTAGGATTTTTTTTCCTGCTTAATAAATCTTTCTTCATTCATTCATTTATCTTTTCATCCTCTGCAATTCTACAAGAATGTTTCAGACAAGATGCCAACCTACATTGGTAAAGGGAATTTCTTTGTTCAACAGTTCTCTACACCAGTCCCTATCTCCACACCACATGTTGGGTCTGTGCTGCCATTTTCTCCATGGTCCCTTGTTCATGTACACTTATCACAAGTATTTCAAGAAAATGAACAAGGATCCCCCCAATTCTGGCATTTGCTTGCAACATGAAACTAATTCCTTCATTCACCTCTGAGGAGATCCTATGAGCTCTCCCTAATTTAGCTGTGGCCTCTCAATGTCTTCTGGTTTCATTTTTGGCAGAAAATCACCCATATAGATGATAATAACTCATGTTTATGTGGTGCAATTAAGTTTAAAGACACTTTCCCCTCAACAGTCATTTGAGGTAGGTAGTAAAAATGTGATTATCACCACTTTAGGGACCGAGTCTGAGATTTCATCAGCATAAGGAACTTCCAGAAGAGGAAACGCTCTCTACTAATACAGATCAACATCTTCTCATCAACTTATGGTCTTGGAGAATTCCTTGAGCATTGAGAGGTCACATTAGCCCCATTTCACGGATAAGAACACAAGTTCAGAGAAGCCATTTCACTGACCCAGAGTCATACTGTTGACAAGTGTTACAGACAGAATTGAAACTGGAGTCATTTAATTTCAGGTTCAGGGTCTTAATGCCAGAGATGCTATTTGATTGCTCTGCTTATATGATGACTTTGGTCAATGGACAAAGATGATGTTGGTTAAGAACGCCTATTCAATGGATGTTTGTAGATTGATAATCATGTGAATCTGCTTCCCAAAGTCTAGTCTAGCTCAGGGACAAGTGGCTTTTCATCAGTGGATTTGCACCAGGTGGTACCACGATGATCCATCCATGAAATGGACCAAAAATGGATCACCCTTCAATCCCCCATGATCCCCTTCTGTGTTTGACATGGCACTAGTATTTGGAAGTCCTAGCTGGTCTCTCCAATGATCAGAACTCTGAAGGCTTTCTGAATTGTTTTCCCTCTATTTTGCTGTGATCCTAATATAAATTGTTCTCCTCTTTTCACTCTTATCAAATTATTGTCTTCCCATGGTTCTCTAACTCAGTCACACTTATCATTTCTTTTTTTTTTAAAGCAATCGGGGTTAAGTAACTTGCTCAAGGTTACATGGCCAGTTATTTCTGGATGTAGTGCTAAGTATATGAGCCTGGATTTGATCCCCAGGTCATCCTGACACTGGGCCGGTGCTCTTACTTGCTGAGCCACCTGGCCGCCCCTTGCACTTATCATTTCTTAACAGCACAGTACTATACCTTTACATTCACATGAGAAGCAGCCCTGCCTCAGTTTCCTCATCTTTAAAAATGGGGATAATAATATCACCCACCTCCCAATGTCATTGTGAGGATAAAATTATGATATTTGTATAGTGTTTTGCAAACCTGAAAGCACCACATATAAATGCTATATGTTGTTATTATTACTGTACCGTCATAATTATCATTGGGCCAATATTGGTAGTAATAGCTAACATTTACTTAATGCTTTAAAGTTTGCAAAGCATTTTATAAATATTATCTCTTTTCATCCTTATAACAACCCATAGGAGGTAGATGCTATTATCACACTCATTTTTACACAAGAGGAAAACTTTAGCAGACAGAAGTTGTGACTTGCCTAGAGTCAACCATAGCTAGTAAGTGTCTGAGACTAGATTTGAACTCAGATCTTCCTGACTCCAAGTCTAGAACTCTTATCTTCTGTGCTATCTCATACTAGACTCTTAAGACCAAAAGAGTTGACCAATTAAACCTTGTTAAAGTTGACTATTTTTGGACACAAACTTAGAATGAAGTGGGCACCATCCATGCTAAGAGTTCAATACCTCCCAGTGGGGAGGCCTAGGCCCAGACCAGCCACAAGCAATGGCTCCCTCAGGTCACTCAACAGCTGGGTCGAGGAAAAAGAGACAAAGGAGAAACCACCCAGCTCAGCCAAGTTACAGTGTCCATGGAAGTCCTGGCATCGCCCTTAGATGTCCGGCAGATAAGGACTCTTTGTGAGGCCCTCTTATGTGGGTACAATGAGGTATTCATTGGGTCCCCCATGGGATTTCATGTACAGGAGGAATTTTGGAACCCAAGAAAGAACTTTACCTCATGATTATTGTGCAACACAGATTCGGGGTGGGGGGACCTCTTACCATCCCACCCCTCCCTAAATAGCATTTGGACAGGATGACATTTGGTGGATGTGAATTCATGAGTCCACATCTTAATAAGGACATGGATAAGCTAGAAAGAGTCCAGAGGAGAGCAACCAAAATGGTGAGGGGTCTGTAAATTACACTATATGAAGGTAAGCTGGAGGAATTAGGAATGTTAATTTTGGAGGAAGAAAACTTTAGGGATGATATGATAACTGTCCTCAAGTATTTGAAAGGATGCCGTGTGGTACAGGAATTGGACTTGGTCTGCCCCAGAGGACAGAATCAAGAGAAACGGTGGAAACCACAAAGGGACCATTAGGTTTGATATCAATAATAATTAGAGTTGCCCCAGAGTGCAATGAATGGGATGTCTTGGGAAGTAGAGATTCCCTGCTCTGGGGGGTCTTCAAGTGGAAACAAGATGACCACTTGATGGGAGTGGGATAGAGGGGATTTCTGTCCAGGGGTGGGTTTTTCTCTGAGCAAGGCATAGATGAGGCATGGTCCCTGCCTTCAGGGGGGGTCTACACTTACTGCAGGGATGAGACATCCAGAAACGAACCAGTTCAGTCTCCCCTCAAGGCAGGACTAATTGATAGCATAGACACAAGATCCCTGGATGGTAGCACAGTGAGGGAAGGCTTCACGACAGTGCCGGGACTTGAGTAGTGTGCTACAGTTTTCCATACCTAGAGTCCCCCAACCTCTACAGAAAGTACAAGTTCCTCATGGAGGACAAGTCATATAATAACTTCATGAGTGATGAATCTCGGATCGGAGCAGAGAAAACATGAAGGCACCATAACAGCCTCATCTCCTGGTGTGACATTGATCTCCTCCACTCAACATTCCATTATGTCTCAGTGCCTTCCATTTAGTGCTACAGATAAATTCAGTTTCCCAACCTAACTTGACTTTTGGGTCGCCACTCAATCATGTCCCAATTCCAACCTCATTTTTGTTTCATCAGAAAACACCAATCTATTCTCCCAGGTCCAGTCATTATCACCAGCACATGTCAGCTCCTGCAAGGAATACCATCCCACTCCCATCCCCACCCCACAAAGTGCTATTTAAAAAAATATTTTTGTCATTATTAATTTATTAACCACAATTTACTACACAAAGAGTACCAAGAAAGGTAAAATTATCTTAAATTGTGAACTTGCCTTATGTGCCTTTCCCTTTGAAAAGCATCTATTAATTTTTAGCAAGGGAATAACAAAATTGCCTTGTTTGTTTGTGTCCCCTTCTGAATTCCTTTTTGTTTTTTTTTCTCTGCATTTTCAATGTTTTATTGCTGCTCTGTTTTTGTATTCCTATCATGGCTCACTAATTTACCCCCTCCCATATGAAACAAAACATTGACCATGTTCAAAATCCTGTATTTACTTCTGTACTTTAAGTGATTTTTCCCTATTGCCTTATCAGATATTATTTTCTCTTATCCATTAATGTTGGGGTGTTATGGTCCCCATTTCCCACAGTGCCATGAACATAGAGATTGTGTATGTCAAAATGAGCTTTTCTATGAAAAGACACTGGCCCAAATCCAAGACATCATTATTACCCAAGTTCTGTCATTGCTGTCTTACTATGGAATTTACAAAATGGTAAAAATTTAGGAAAGGGACTTCTTAACTTTGGAATTCTCACTTACAAGTCTCCTCTCCTCCGGACAAGCCCAGATCTGTTCAATGCATGACCTGTGCCCACATTCAGCAGAAAGCACTTTGGCTGAAATATTTCAAGGGTAATGAAATATTAGGCATTTTCTAGGTTATAAAACTACGGCGATTACATCATCACTGATGCCAAGCCAAGAGCTCCAGTCATGTACTGAATTCAATCACCGTATGATCCCACACCATTAACAAATCTTGGCATTTAGGAAGCATTATCTTTAAGAGACCTCCATGGACATTAGCTCACTCGTCCTCTTGAAATCCTCAATGATAGGGTCCAAGTCTCTGCTTGGTGACATCTTAAACGTTGATCAAGGTCCAACTTGAATGCTACCTCTTCCTTGACAATCTCTGAGGCACCTCCTGACTTCTTTGAATCGCTTATGACCCACGCTGATGGAAATGATAACGCAAGCAATGGGTCAATTCACTTTCCATTCTTAACCTTAGCTAGAAAACTCTGGGGAGAAGGATTGAGAATATGGACGGTCCAGTGCAAGTCCATCCCCAGTCCTGGAGAATGAGTTTAAAGAAGACAAATTGCAAAGATGGTATGTATGGCTAAGTGGGGACATTGATAGTGCTGGATCTAGCCACTATCCCTAGTGGATAGAGTGCTAGACCTGGAGTCAGAAAGACTCGATTTTTCTGAGTTCAAATCTGGCCTTGACACTTACTAGCTGTGTGATCCTGGGCAAGTCACTTTACCTTATTTGCCTCAGTTTCCTCCTCTATAAAATAAGTTGGAGAAGGAAATGGCAAACTCCTCTAGGATCTCTGCCAAGAAAACCCCAAATGGGGTCACAAAAAAATCAGACAGGACTGAAATGACTAGACAACAAGAAGAAGTTCAAACTCAACTTCAAACATTTACTAGCTGTGTGACCCTGGGCAAGTCACTTAAACCTCTGCCTCAGTTTCTTACATAAAGCGAGATTTATATAAATGCTTATTTCTTTCTCTATCTTTGAGCAAGCCACTTAACCTCTCTTTGTCTCAGTTTTCTCAGCTGTAAAATGGGGATGATAACAGTACCTATTTCCAAATGTTGTTGTAAGAATCAAATGATATCATATGTGTAAAACATTGCAAAAACCCATAAAGTGCTTTAAAAACGCTAGCCATCATTATCATCATCAGTTTCCTCATCTGTAAAATGGGAATAATAACACTAACAGCACCTACTTCTCCAAGTTATGCAAATGAGATAAGCTGTATGAAGGGTTTGGAAAACCTTAAAACCCTAAAGAAGTACCAGCTTTTTTTTTTTTTAAAGCAATCGGGGTTAAGTAACTTGCTCAAGGTTACACGGCCAGTTATTTCTGGGTGTGGTGCTGAGTATCTGAGCCCGGATTTGATCCAGGTCATCCCGACACTGGAGCCAGTGCTCTTACTCACTGAGCCTCATGGCCACCCCTGAAGTACCAGCTTTTGCAGTTGTTGCTGTTGTTAAAGCTGATATTGCAAGTTCAAAGTGATGACATTCAGGATAGAAGGAAAACCCCTGAGCGGGACATTAGAAGACCCAGCCATCCCCCAGAGGGAAGTATGCTAGACTCAGGGGGCTACAAGGACAAAAACAAAGTAATTCCTGCTCTCAAGGACTTTACATGTTCTATGGGGAGGAATCTGCCCTTTGAACAGAATTGGTTCAAAGTAAACACATTCTAGGCTCAATGAGAGCTCATGTCATGCAAGGATGGGTTGAAGCCACTGAGGAAGTTTAGTCAAAAAAGGAGAGGGCTCAGGGGAGACACAATGGTTGCCTTCAAGTCTCTGAAGGGTTGGCTGATAGGAAAAAATATTCAATCTGTTCTACTTGGCCCCCCAGGTGATGGCCTCAGGAGTATTGGAGTGAAGTCCCAAAGAGGCAAAGTTAGTTAGGAGTGGAATGAGCTGCCCCTGAAGGAAATAGAACCTTCTCATTGGGATGGTCTTCAAGCAAATTCTGATGACCACTTATTGATCACAAAGGGAATTCCTTTTCAGGGATGGGCTGGACTAGAATAGAATCCATATATGATATAAATACAAGAAAGCTTTATTTTATTTAGGCAAACTTTATTTTAGTAAGTGCTATTATCCCCATTTTATAGTTGAGGAAACTGAGGCCAAACTTTATTTTAAAATGTAAAATTCCTGGCTCATGGACCTTACAGAAATAGATAGCGGGCTAGATTTGAACCATGGGCAATAGTTGGCCAACTCCCAGTTGTTGAGTTCCCTTCCAACTCTGTGATTCTGGGAGGTCATGATTCCTGCTATGAGTGACCTCAGTTTCCCCAACTGTAAAACAGGAGAGTAAGCAATTAAGTGATCTTTTGTAGCCCCTGTGATTAAGCAGAGGGAAGGAGGCTGCCTGACCCCTTTTAGAGAATATGTGTAGAAAATATTCAAAAGGTACAAATCAGGCACTGTAAGCTGATAAAGATCCATGTACTTTCCTGCCTTTTATTTGCTTTGATCTGGAGGTCTCTGGACAGTCACCCATGAATGACCCCTGTCCCAGCAGGCCTGAGATCCTCAGGTACCTTCTCTGGTGAGAGACACCATCCCTCCAAGTTCTCCCATGGCGCCTCCCCGGGAACCGAGGCAGCAGCCGCTGCAAACATGTGCACTCTCTGTGGTTTCTACTTATAATAATTTCCTGTTGGAGCCTGCCAGTTCCTTAAAAGCACTGAGTTGAGGTTTTGCCGAATAACTGTTCTGTTTTCATAAAGGGGCGGAGGGTCTCCTCTCTCCAGGGCTGAGACCAAGGGAGAAATTCCACATGAATTAAGGGTATTTGGGGATTGGAACAGAGTCTCCTGGAAAAGAAGACAGTCTGGCTGGGGGCAGCTTCCAGCGGGCAGTGAGATTTACCCTGTGCCTAGGTTACACCCTCACTGGTTCTCAGAACCACAAAATCCCAGAGCTGGAAGTGATCTTCCATTCCTGTCTCTCTCCCACTCCCCATTTTACAAAGGTAAGAAACTGAGGCCAAGACGCTTTCTAAAAGTCTTACAGGTCACAATGGTAGAGCTGGGGCTCATAGCCAGACCTTCCAATGCCAAATCCAGGTTCTTTCCATTACAGGTTCTGCAGGAGCAGAATTCCACAGAGTATAAGCTCCCCAAGGGCAGGAACTATTTCAGAGGATTTTTCATTCTTTGTGTCTCCTGTCCCTCTTCAAATTCTTTATACCTAGTACGCATTTCCTTAAGATCTGTCAAGCTGAAGTCATAATTTACTGAATTCTATTCAAAGCCCCTTCCGAAAGACCCCACCCAGATCACTACCAGTTTTGGACCTGACCAAGTAAAATCTGATCTAAAACACACATTACTGCTTCTTTCAAGAAGTTCCAGCGGGATCTGAGTGGGGACAACAGGTCAATAGTTTTGTTCCATTTACCCTAATTCATTCAACAAGTATTATATACCTACAGGGCACAGGGCTGGGGGAAGATACCAAATTTAAATAGTACCATTTATAATTTAATGGAAGATATAGTCTAGGAGAAAGTTAAAACACAAACAAGTCATTAAAAGACAAAACTACTCATGGCAAGCTCATACATACGGTGAAGTCTGTACCAAAGGTGCTGAGAGCCAAGTCTATCAGAAAAGGCTTCCTGGAAGAAACAGGAGGGATGGCATTGTGGAATTCATGCTGGATCTGGTTTTAGAAGACCTGGCTCTGTGCCACTATGATGGCTGAGTCCTTTTCACTCCCTGGGTCTCAGTTTCCTTATCTGTAGAATGAAGAGGTGAGATGACAGTCTCTAAGGTCCTTACCTGTTCTAAATCCTATAAAGCCTATTTCTCCACCTGTAAAAAGGGATAGACAAGATGTTGCCCAAACCCCCTTCCAACTCTGACATCTGAGCGTTTTCTTCTCTTTTATTAAATTTAGAGTTTTTTATATGTTATCATAGAAGCCAATTAGAAACCGTCAGGAGGCCAGGCTTCACCTGCCCAGGTGTTCCCTATGTGATGCAGGCAAGGAATGTACCAACGCCAAGTGATGAGCTTGGTGAAAGTCTAGAGACCTCAGCCAAAGAGCCCTCTCCTTGTTCCTAGCAGAGGGGGCGGCTGATTGGAGCTCTCCTGATTCCGAAGGGCTGATGGGGCAAGGGAGTCAGTCTCCAAAGGAGAGAGGAGGCCTGACCCCCTTGTAACAGCAGCCATGGAGAACTCGGCAGGGCCTTGCCCAAGGGATGAAGGGAGCTGAAGGAATGTTCTGGCTGGGGTTGGGTCCCTGTCCTGTCAGGGTTTTAATGGGTTTCCTGCTCCTACAGGTTCAAAGAACGATTCAGTCTCCGGGAAAAGTACAGCTAATGGAAAACAGATTCCTTGGCTCCCGCTGCCAGGCCAAGAGCCCAGGAGGAGAAAAGGGACCCCCCAAAACCTGATTTGGAAGGACTGAAGGGAAGGGACGGACGTTTTCCTTCCCCTCACCTCTACACAGGGGCCTCCAGGGGACAGGAGAGAGGCTGTTTAGTGGTAGAAGAAGAAAGGGGATACCTGGGGGGGGGGGGTGGCAGTGTTATGGCAGGAAAAGTCACAGCATCCAGCTTGCAAGGAGAAGATAGAGAAATGAATGAGAAATGCCTGTGGTTTTGCCTTTCTTTGTACCCCCAGCATTTATCCCTGTGCTTGGCACCCAGTGATAATAAGTGCTCATTGACTGACTGACTGGTGGGCCCCTCCCTGTCCTGAGAACACCATGAATGCCATGGGCTATAGCATCATTAATCCAGAGCTAGAAGGGTGCTGTGGTGCCTCCTACCCATTTTACAGAAGAGAACACTGAGGATTCTTGCTACCTGTTTGACTTTGGCCAAGTCACTTCCCTTCTATGGGCCTCAGTTTCCTTTTCTATAAAATGAGGAGGTTGGACTAAATGACCTCTAAGTTTCTTCCCATCTTTGAAGGAGCCCAAGACGATCTCGCCTTTCTCAGTCTGTCAGCTCACACCAAGTTGTTCACCTTTTAGCACTTGCCTATTTTTTATTTGTTTTTTTTTCCCCTTCCAGGAATATTTGTGGATCTCAGCTGCTTCCTTGTCAACAGACTTAAGAGACAGGAAGATGCAAGTTTGATTTCTGCCTTGGACACTCATTCGCTATGTGGGACCCTGGGCAAGTCACTTAACCTTCTCTTAGTTCCTTGAAGGATCAAATTGGAAGGATCAAATGATATAAAATAAATCACTTTGCAAATCTTACAGCTCTGTGGAAATGCTGGCTATTTATTTTTAGTGAAAGGTTAAAAAGTCTTCAAAACCAAAATGAGTGAATACATTATAGGTGAAATTTCAAACACTGTGTATTAAAGGAGTCAGAGATAAAGACAGAAGAGAGAATATATTCTTTGCCTCATTCAAGGGTCAATTTTAATAAGTCCCATAGACCTTGACACCTTCAAGGGGCTTTGGAGATCATGTGATCACACACCCCAAGAGGAGAAATGTCTTGCCAAAGGTCACACAACAGGTCATAGGTAGAAACGGGACACAGATTGGGTTCTCCTCATCTGTTCCTCCCCACAGACCAGATGACTTTGCTTTCGATTTTCTCCATTTGTACTTAGAGTGAAGAAAAACAAATCAATCAAAAATTCAAATTTTAGAGAGTGGAGTCAAGATGGCAGAGTAGAAACAGGACTTCCACAGAGCTCCCACTTCTACCTCCTCTAATTAGTGTAAAAGGTGACTCTGAACAAACTTTGGAGTTACAGAACCCACAAAATGACACAAAGAAGCTAACCTCCTGCTGAGGACAGCCTAGAAGGCCAGCAGGAAGTGGCCAGTGCAGTGCTCTGGGAGCCCACCCTAGTCCCACTAGAGACAGAGGTCTTAGCCTAAGGGCTGCCACAGCCAGCCACTGGCTGGAGGGACTTCAGATCACCAACAGCTGTGGGAGGTTCCAAAATTATAACCCATAGGTACTAAGGACAAAGTGAGAGGTCAGTGCAGTGTGGGCTTTGGGATCCAGTAGTTAGGAGTGCGGTCGGCCTTTGCCCTTGGGGCCGCAGCAACATGGCAGCTTCAGCTCCTGGCCTGCAGATTGGAGGGAGACCAAGCAATCAGTCTGAGGGGTCATCGCTCTTGCTTTAACCTGCTTGGATCCAGACTGCAGTCTAGGGTGGAGGACCTGGGGTGGGTGACCAGCTTGCCAGAGCATGTGGAGGCTTCAGAGAGGGCACCCAACTAATACCTTCAGCAGCTGAGAAAACCCCAGCATTTGGGAAGAAGTTCCCCTGTCTGGTAGCAGAGTCCTACTGTGGCAAAAAGCCCAAAAGTCAACTAATTGAGTGACAACATGAGCAAATGAGGGAAGCAAAGCAAGCAGAGCAACCCAATTTTACACTCCTATTTTGGAGACAAAAAGGATCAAAGCATGGAACAGGAGGAAGACAACAAAGTCATAACTCCTGCACCCAAGACTTTCAAGAAAAATACGAGCTTGTTACAGGCCATAGAGGACCTTAAGAAGGATTTTTGAAAATGAAATAAGAGAAATGGAGGAAAAATTGGGAAGAGAAATGAGAATGAAGCAAGAAAATTATGAAATGAGAGTCAACGACCTGACTGAGGAAAATAACATCTTAAAAAATAGACTAACTCAAATGGCAAAAGAGGCTCAAAAAGACAAGGGGGCGGCTAAGTGGTGCAGTGAATAGAGCACCGGTCCCAGAGTCAGGAGGACCTGAATTCAAATAGGACCTCAGACACTTAACACAAAAACTAGCCATGTGAGCTTGGGCAAGTCACTTAACCCCAGTTGCCTTCCAAAAAGCAAAATAATAATAATAATAATAACAAAGCAGTGAGGAGAAGAATGCCTTAAAAAGCCAAATTTACCAGATGGAAAAAGAATCTCAAAAGCTCAATGAGGAGAATAACTACTTCAGAATTAGATTGGAGCAAATGGAAGCTAGTGACTTTATGAGAAATCAAGATACTATTAAACAGATGCAAACAAATGAAAAAATAGAAGGCAATGTAAAATATCTCATTGGGAAAACCACTGACCTGGAAAATATATCCAGGAGAGATAATTTAAAAATTATTGGACTACCTGAAATCCATGATCAAAAAAAGAACCTAGAAATCATCCTTCAAGAAATTCTCAAGGAAAATTGCCCTGATGTTTTAGAACCAGAAGGCAAAATAGAGGTTGAAAGAATCCACCGATCACCTCTTGCAAAAGATCCCCAAAAGAAAACTCCTAGGAATATTATAGCCAGGTTCCGGAATTCCCAGATCAAAGAGAAAATGTTACAAGCAGCCAGGAAGAAACAATTTTAATATTGTGGAAACACAATCAGGATAACACAGGATCTGGCAGCTTCTACACTGAGGGATCGAAGGGCTTGGAATATGATATTCCGAAGGTCAGAGGAGCTGGGATTAAAACCAAGAATCACTTACACAGCAAAACTAAGTATCATGTTTCAGGGGAAAATAGGGTCATTCAGTGGAATAGAGGACTTTCAAGCATTCTTTTTTTTTTTTGAAGGGCAATTGGGGTTAAGTGACTTGCCCAAGGTCACATGGCTAGTATTTGTGTTAAGTGTCTGAGACCGAATTTGGACTCAGGTCCTTCTGACTCCAGGGCCAGTGCTCTATTCACTGCATCACCTAGCTGACCCTAGACTTGTAAGCACTCTTGACGAAAAAACCAGAGTTGAATAGAAAATTTGACACTCAGATAACAAGAAGCAAGAGAAGCATGAGAAGGTAAACAGGGGGAAAAAATCATAAGGAACTTATCAAAGTTGAACTATTAACATCCCTACATGGAAAAACAATAACTGTAACTTATGAAACTTTTCTCAGTATGAGAATAGTTGAAGGGAATAGAAATGTATATATGTATATGCATATACATACATATATATACATATATGTCTATATAGGAGGGTATATGGGCATATGAATACATATGTGAATGTGTGTATATATGTTTACAGGTATACATAGATAGAGGGCACAGGACCAATTTAACAGGAAGGGATGATATTTAAAAGGTGAAATTAAGAGGTGAGAGAGGAATATAGTGAGAGAAGATGGGGAGAGACAGAATGGGGTAAACGATCTCATATAGAAGAGGCAAGGGGGAAATGGTTACAATGGAGGGGAAGAATAGTGAGGCAAAAGGGAATAGGTCAACCTTATTCTCATTGAATTTGGCTTAGGGAGGGAATGACATTCACACTAAATAGGGTATCTCACCCTACAGGAGAGTAGGGGGAAGGGGATGAGAGGGGGGATGATAGAAGGGAGGGCAGGCTGGGGGGGAGGGAAATTGGAAGCACCCACTTCTGAAAAGGGACGGGATCAAAGTAGAGAATAGAACAAGGGGGAGGTGGAATAGGAGGGAGGGAAATATAGTCAGTCTTTTACAATATATCCACTATGAAAATGTTTTGCATAGCTACACATGTATAACCTATACTGAATTGTTTATCTTCCCAGTAAAGGTGGGTGACAAGGGAGGAAGGGAATGAATCTGGAATTCAAAGTTTTAAAATCAAATGTTTAAAAAAATAAATACGTGTATATATACTACTATTAATATTATTTTACATGTAACTGGGAAATAAAATATACAGGCACTGGGGCATAGAGATCCACTGTGCTCTACTAGAAAGTCGGAGGGATTATGGGAGGAGATATGGGAGAGAGCAGATTAGAGGAGGAGTTATCCAGTGGGATCGCTATTTTGGGGTGGTGGGTAGGGGAAAAACAGGGAGAAAATTTGTAATTCAAAATCTTGCAGAAATGAATGATGTAAACTAGAAGTTAATAAAGCATTTGATAAAAAAAATAAAATAAAATAAAATTTTATCATTGTCACCAAAATGCCTTTAACCCACATCAGTCTCAAAAACAGTGAAAACCTCCTTCTCCTCTGGTCTGAGCTGCCCTTCCCTGCCCTCCATAGCACCCCTCTAGATCCTCAATTCTCAATCATGTCAACCTTCAAGGTTCAGCCTGGGTTCCACCTCCCCCCAAAGTCTTCCCTCATTCTTGGACACCCTACTTCTCTGAATTCCAACAGCGCAGGCCTCGTGACTTCCAGTCTAGAACTCCTTCATTCCATCACACCTTACTTAGTCTATGTGTACCAAGTGCAGACCTTGCCAATGTGTGAGAAAGCAGGTCTGAGTGGCTTGGACTATTGATGAATTAATGAACAATTGAGATCCCACGCCCTACAGGAAGCCTTCCCTAACCCCTCTTCATTCCAATGCCTTGTCTCTGTTAATTATTTCCTACTTATCCCACATATTGCTTGTTTTCTATGTCTTTACATGTTTTATCTCCCATTAATCTGTAAGCTCCTTAAGGGTAGGGACTGTCTTGTATCCCCAGGGCTTAGCAAAGCTCGTGGCACATAGTAGGCGCTTAATAAATGTTTTAAATTGAATTGAATTGAATGAAAAAGCATTTATTGACTAATATGCGCCATGTATTGTGTTAAATGCTAGTGATAAGAAAGGAAAACTAGACAGACTCCGTTCTTAGAAAGTTTACATTGTAATAGGCAGCCAGGAAGAAGAATTTTTGACTCTACAAACTGGGACCCTGGATCACACCAAGCCTGAGGCCACTAGAGCATAGGAGAGAGGCACTTGATAGTGCCCCTTGCTCTCCAGGGTCCCATGATGATGGAAGGCAGTGTCATTGTGGGAGTAGACTATTGGCAACTCTCTCCTAACTCTGGGGAACTGGGGGGTCAAGTTGACAAGGAAACTCTTCAAGGCAGGTCCTAAGAGAGTGGGACAGGACCTGTGGTTAGGATTGAATTGGGAGAGGGGGTCTAGACCCCAGAGCATGAAGCCTCCCCAGAAGATGGCATATGAGGGCACATTAGAGGAGGTAGGTGGATGCCCAAGACAAACTTTGCCTCCTTCATTCTGGAGGGCTCAGCGGCCAGGGTCCTTAGACATCTCCTGTTGCCCAGGCCTGGAGCAAAACAGAATGAAAAGTTCCTTTCCCCGTTTTGCTTCAGCTGGAAAAAGAATCCTGTCTGTGGAACCAAGCTTGTCAGGCCAAGTCAAGAGGGATTTTGGAATTTGACAGGAAATAACCCAGACCAGTCCCTTCAGATCTCTGTCTGGACTTGACTTGATTGGACCAGGAAAAGGTACAAAAAGTCTCTTTATTAAGCAATCTGCAAACCCACGTGGGGAAGTTGATGGGCCAAGCAGGCAGAAGACGGGCTGATGTCATGTAAACCCCCACTCTTCCTGGAGACCCGTGTTCCAAGATCTTGCCAGGTCACTAGCCAAAAGACATCACCCAATATAGCCCGCCTGCCTGGCCTGGGCACACCCGCCAGCCAACACTGGCAGGGGCTTGTCTTTCTTATCAATGCTCTGGGGCCAGCCCTCTCCTCACCTAGACAAGGACAGAAATTTCCCCTTTCCCCCACTCCCTAAAAGTCAGACCTTGGTGATTAGGATTCCCTGTCCTGCCCTTAACACCGTTTCTA
This sequence comes from Petaurus breviceps papuanus, assembly GCF_028583685.1. NCBI lineage: Eukaryota > Metazoa > Chordata > Mammalia > Diprotodontia > Petauridae > Petaurus > Petaurus breviceps. Next base: position 8,926,411 of record NW_027185720.1, on the reverse strand, counting down.
CCGAACCATCCTTGGCTCCACCATCAATAAGTCAATCAGTACCCATTTATTAAGTGTTGACTACATGCCAAGTGCTGCACTTGGTGCAGGGACTTCAAAAACACATACAAACACAAAAATGAGATGCTCTCTGCCCTCAGAGAGCTCATCTCCTGTTGGAGGAAGGCTGTGCCGTTTACCCAATGTTATTTTTGTTGTTTCCATCTGTTCTGACTGCTCTCCCATCTCCTGACTTTCTTCAAGACCCAGCTCAAATCTCAGCTTCCAAATGCCAGCACATTCCGTCTAGAAGAGATCTTGTCTGAACATAGTTGTTGGCACGGTTGTCTTCCAGATTAGAATGTGAGCTTCTTGAGGGCAGGGTCAGTTCTTGCATTTCTTTGTTTCTCCAGAATAGCCTGGCACACAGTAGGGGCTTAATAAATGCTTGTTGCTGCTGATAACTGTGATTTTATTCATACAGGGAACTCCTCGGTGAGGAAACTCTCTTTGACTGCTTTTAGAGCATTGCCTCAGCCCTGGCGCTAAGGATCACACAATCAGTATGTATTCAAGGCAGGCCTTGAACTAGGTCTTACAGATTTCAGAGAACCGTTCTTTGTCCATGATACTACACCATCTCTCCCACTGTGTAATCTTGAGCAAAGTAGTTACCATCTCTGGCCTCAGTTTCCTCATCTGTAAAATATGGGTATAGGGCTGAATGGCCTCCAAATTTCTTTCCAGTCCTAGGGTGATGATTCTATGATCCTAACACATAAGTATTTACAAAATAAATTCAAGGTAATTTGGAAATGGCAGCATGTTATATAAATGTTTTAATCTTTCTGGGTCTCATTTTGCTCTCTATAAAATGAGAGGGTTGAACCACCCAGTCCCTGGGGACCAAATGCTGTGAATGCTGGCTGAGTCATATTCCGTGGGTGCACACTCACTTTCCTCTCTGGGCTTCCTGGCTCCCTTGGTTGTCCTTTGCTGAGGTCCCCAGTACCTAACCTAGGAGGAAATGAGCAGGTGCCAGGGACAGTGGGCCTCAACCATGTGAATCTAGCACAGTCCAGCTCTGATGGGGACCCTGCAGCCCTTCCTCAGCAAAGTCACCATTCCAGTCTTTGGTTTCCTCTTCTTGGGCCTTTCCTGGTTTAGTCTGGCAGTATTTGAACTCTTTGTAGAATATCTCAGGGTAGCCCTTGGGACTGCCAAGCTATGGACTTGTCTTTCCTAGTCCTAGGAGGACTCAGACTATCTGGGGGAACGTGGATCAGCTGAGATAAAGTAGGGTTACTTTCTCCCACCCGAGAATTTTCGGCGTCTGAGAAGACAGTTTTGTCATCAAGGAATAGATTTTCACTTCCATTGATCAAACACCTACAAGGGTTCAGGTTTTATGCTAAGTGCTAAAGACAGCACCAAGAACACTGGTTCTGAAGTCAGACCACCTGGGTTCAACGTTTACTTCTGAGTTTAAATCTAGCTTCAAACACTTACTAGTTTGTGACCCTGGGCAACCTCTGTTTGCCTCAGTTTCCTCATCTGTAAAATGAGGAGGTCACACTTGGTTTCTGAGGTCCCTTCCTGCTTCAGATCTCTGAAACAGGACCGGGACTCAGGGAGCTCAGGATTTGCTGGAGGGCAAATATATCTCCATCTCTAGACAAGAAAACAAGCCCATGTTCTACTCCACAGGGTTACAGTTATCACAGTCCCCTGGAGGCAGACCAGATTACATGACATAGTAATCAATCAATCAATAAACATTCATTAAGTGCCATCTCTTTGTCAGGCATGGCGATTTAAGCCCTTTTCTACAATATAATCTCATTCTCAAGGAAGTTACAGATAAGGTTTTCCATCAGATACCCATAGGGCCTCTATGGTTCTGTGGTCCTATAACCCTGGACCAATAGCTTCCCCTCTCTAAAATGTAGGGGTTGGGTCAGAGGGCCTCTGAGGACCCTTCCAACTCTCAATTTTAGGCAAGTCATTCTCAGTTTCCCTTCTATAACATAAGAAGTCTGAGCTATACAAACTCCGAAATTCCTTCCGGTTCCAAATCTTAGGAACCCTATAAGAAGAAATAAAAATGTCAAGCCCAGTGGGAATTGGTGCTTCCTTTGCACCATAAGGAAACCTTTACCTTCCAGAGGACTCAGTCTCCTCTGGGCGAGCATTTCCTCCCTATGCTGTTTTGGTGCTACTGGCTTTTCTGAACAATGCTCTTGTAACCCCATGTCCTGACCTTGGGGGCAGCATCCTTAGCGATCAGGGAGGGTGGGTTCAGGCTGGCTCTTCTGTGAGAAGGTCATTCAGAATGGATTTTTTCCAACTGCATTATGTCTTCTGTGTGTATGACGTACCCTGACATTTTTACAGACTTTGGACGCTCCCTGGGGTCCACTGGGACATGCCTGCATTGAAAGACCTTGCCCTTAGAAAAATCTAAGTGCCACAGGCGGGGAGTGTCCTCACAGCAATGCAGAGACACCTTCCCTAGTCCTTTAGCACCAATGAAGACACTAGCCAACCTCTTGGTATTTGTTCTTTTAGGACCATAACTGAATTCAATCCAATACTCATTTGTTAAATATCTATTTCATAGCAGTCACCTGGTCTGACTTCCTCTCTGTACAGATCAGGAAACAAGCCTAAAGAGGTAAGTTAAGTGACTTACCCTCAGTCACACAGGTAATAAATAGTAGAGCTTAGATGCTTTAGAATATTATTGCTGTGGTCTAGGAAAGAAGGGCTAAGAGCCTGGATTAAGACACTGGCTGTGGGGAGTGCAAAGAAGGGTATGACTTTTTGAGAGATTGTGAAAGAAGAATTAGTCAATTGATAGGCATTTATTAAGTATCTACCCTGGGCCAAACGCTATGTAGACAACAACAGAAATGAAATAGGCTAGCTGGTGGCACAGTGGAGTATTCTGGAGCTGAGAAGAAAAAGAAAGAGAGAAAGAAAGAGACAGAAAGGGAGGATGAAAGGGAGAAAGAAAGGGAGGGAGGAAGGAAGGAAGGAAGGAAGGAAGGAAGGAAGGAAGGAAGGAAGGAAGAAAAAAAGGAAGGGAGGGAGGAAGAAAGAAAAAGAAAAGAAGGAAGAGAAAGAAAGGGAAGGAAGGAAAGAAAGAAAAAGGGAGAAGGAGAGAAAGAAGAAATAGAGAGAGGAAGGAAGAAAGAAGAAGAGGAGGGAGGAAGAAAAGAAGCCATATACAGGAGAGTCAGGGGAGTTCCTGATTAGATTAGGTGAGGGAGAGGGAACATTCAAAATACTTCCAATCCAATGGTCACCATGCTACTCTAAGACATTGAGGAAGAGAACTGCAGAAATTCACATCACATAAGCCTCAGTAAAATAGGTGAGGTCAATTGTGTCAGTCAATCAACAAGCCTTTATTAAAGACCTACTATGTGCCAGGCACTGGGCTAAGCACTAAGGAGTCAAAAACAGGCAAATCTGAGCCCCAAGGGTGGGGTCTGGGGCAAGAGGGGAGCAAGAAAAGACTGGAACTATTGTGGTCAATAATGGCCACCTCCTTGGTTGGTGGAGACCTGACTCAAGGGCCCCATTCTCCAGAGGGCCTCTAATGAGCCGCAGCTGGCCTCTCCTCGGAGACCTGTCCCTGGGTCTGACCACAAGTTGGCCAGGAGCCAAGGTCTCCAAACCCCTGAGCCTCAGACTGAGTCATTGGGAGGCCCCAGGGTGAAACTAGTGAACCTGCCTAAGCTCAGTTTCACGGCTCATGCTTTCCACAGTCCCCATGCAGGTGCAGGGTGGATGCCCTCTTTCCCACTGCACAAGAGGCAACTTTTGTCTCTGGGAGTACCAGCCCAGCTCCCTCTGGGTTTCCTACTCCATGAAGGAAATGCCTCTGGCATGAAGACACCCTTCACCAGAGCTGTTCATGTGAACAGCCCTGCCCAAGGATTGTGGGAACAGACTCCCTGGGTTTCCCGACCCTCAAATCATCCCCCTCCTCCACAAAAATGTATATCTTCATTTTGGTTCCCAGGGTAATCTACAGTGCCCCTACACCTGTGGTAGAAACACCACTGTTTGTCTAATAGAATCCTGAATAGAGATCTGGAGGGACCTGAGAGACCACCTGGTCCAAGTCCCTCATCTTACAGGGAAACTGGGGAGGCCCAGGAAGGTGAAGTAACTTACCCAAAGTCACACAGATACTAAGTGCCACTGGTAAGATATGAACCTGGGTCTTCCTGTCTCTGAGGCCAGCTCTCTGGACTTTCTCTAACTCTTATCTCCATGTACTCAAATAGAAACTGACACTAGTAATCTTTACATAAGGAACTTTGAGGTCCACATATTGACTTATTTAAATTGTTTATTCATTTAATTTACTTATTTAAATTTTTAAATCTAATTTTACCTATGTTTTATTGTATTTCTTATTTATTTTGTTAAATATTTCCCAATTACATTTTAATCAGGAGGGAGGGAAGGAAGGAGGAAAGGAAGAAGGGAAGGAGGGAAGGAGGGAGGAAGGAAGGACAACTCATCTGTTAAGAATTTAGCATAGTGACTATCACAGAGCTGGAAAGAGGGGAAACAGACAGTGTCAGTAGGGACCGTATTTTAAATACCATTGTTTTATCTAGGTATGACATTTTAGGAGAGACGCAGACCAACATCACATCCAGTTGGAGTTACAACCAGGGTGAGGCAGGCTAGAATATGAATCAAGGCCCCAATATCTAAAGAAAGTAATTTTCCTCAGGAAGTCTTCCCACTAGCTCTAAGGGCTCATCTGCTGCCAAGAGGGTCCTAACCCATCTGCCACCACCTCCTCCTTCCCTCCTGCCTTAAACGATTATGCCCAAGTGACCCTAACTGTCCTCTCTGTGCCCTGCTCCACCCAGATTCCTACCTACATGCCTTTCTCGTGCCTGCCCAACACAACTGTCCTTGACCAAGTCAGATGTTCTTCATGCCCTACAAGTCAACTAAATTTATCTCATTTCTATTCTTAACTCTATATGTTTAAGTGAATAAATACACGAATAAAGGAATAGCATTTCATTCTTTATACAGAAGATGGTGATGGGGATGATGGGAGCTCTTAAAATTATATTGTAAGGACTGATTAACAAACCAGAGAAGAGACAATCTGAGGGTAGGGACTAAGGTCCCTTCTGGGGGCAGCTAGGAGGCCCAGTGGATGGAACAATCTGTCAGATAAAGAGGACATCATTCACAGAGGCAAGGCTTCCTATAGAGGAAGGAATCTTAGAGGGACTTGAAGAGAGCGTGAAGGCCTGAGGTGGACACTTGGGGCTCCTCCAGCTCTGGGGTCCTGAGATTCTTTATCATCCCCCCACTTGCAGCCTCAGTTTCTTCATCCGTAACACAGGGAACCCTGCACCTTGCCTCCCTGACTCTTAGGGCTATTGCCAGGATCTGGCGACAGTGCCCAGCCCACATCCACAATGACCATTGTTATTCCGAGTTTTGTCTCTGGTCCTCCCAGCTCTGAATAATCAGGTAGTAAACTGCTGGGAGAGGGTGACTAAAGTGGTCAGCAAGCTCTAGGCTTTCCCAGACTGCAACCCACTGTCCACTTGGAGAATGGTCATGACATGTAGAAAGCCCCTGAGGAGGACAGTGTTTCAAAGGCCATACCTCAAATTTGTACTGGCTCAGTTCAAAGCTAGAGAGGTCGCCTTCAAGGGAGCCTGGATGATGGATCATCTGGGGCTCTCCAGTAAGGGGAGGAGGCTTGGAGTGCTGGAATGCCCACCCCCCAGTAGGAAGCTCGGGGCAGGCATAGGAACAGTGGGAGGAAATGATTTTGGAGGCGAGAGGAGAAGGCGTCCGGCTGGCCAAACAATGACTTAGGGTGGGGAAGGAGGTGGTGGTATGTTGGCTGTCTACAGGAGACTCAAGCCAAAACCTCGGAGAGGGGTGGGGAGAAACAGACAGCAGTGAGGGGCTTATAAAGCCAAAGATGACCTCGATCCCAAAGACAGGCCTTGCCAAGCCAGAACAGGGGGCCATGGAGGCCTCTGGCCACAGGGGCTTTCCCGGGAAAGCAGGTGCCTTCACCCATTTAAAAAGCCAAGCTCTGGGGGCTGAGTCCCTGTGGAATACGACCCAATGAGCTGGGCACTCAGGACGCAGTTTAACCTTTTCTGGTCACTCCTAACTGGTCGGTACAGAGTGCCTACCCAAGCACTAGAATGACAACCAAATGGATGGAAAGACCCCAGAATGGGAGACCGAGGACACGGGTCACCTTGTGAAGTGACTTAACCTGTCTGGGCCTCAGTTTCCTCACCTGTAAAATGACGGCATTGGTAGAAATGATCTTTGGGATAAGACAAAGATTGTGTGTTCTCACAGCTTAGGCATGAGAAGAACAGGCAGATACCAGCTGATCAGGAAGCCTACCGTTGTTGTTCAGTCATTTCAGGGGTGTCCAACTTTTCATGGTCCCATTTGGGGTTTTCTTGGCAAAGATACTGAAGTGGGCTGCCATTTCCTTCTCCAGGTCATTTTACAGATGAGGAAACTGAGGTAAATAGGGTGAAGTGACTTGCCCAGGGTCACACGGCTAGTAAGTGTCTGAGGCCAGATTTGAACTCAAGTCTCCCTGATTCCAGGCCCAGCTCTCTATCCACTGTGCCATGTTGCTACCATTCCTACACACACACACACACACA